>NW_007578005.1:196363-232613 GCF_000690725.1 Stegastes partitus | reverse complement strand
CTAATGATATAATATTTAATAGTATAAAAGTCACAAGGGGCCACAGACTGTATGCATGTGTTTGGTTTGTAGAGTGCCATTTGGAAGTCTTGAGTCTTGATTTTAGCCATCACCATCTTGGTCTTTGAAACCAGAAATGAGAAGTAAAAGATGGATCTGACTGAGAACTCGAGGAAACAATACATGACAATACAGTACAACCTGACAATACAACCTGCCAACCACAAGACAAACCCTCTTTAAAACACAGCCTGCTTGATCATCTATTATGATTATTGGTATCATCATTTACTAAACAAACATCGTGCTGTATTCAAAAAGTTCTTAAACTAGTGATTAGGACCATAAATGTACTGGGAAAACATTTTCTGAAATAACAGCTCAAGGGAGAAGTGGAGTCATTTACTCATGAGCTTCTACACAGTCTGACTTTTTTATGCACCTGGAAGAGTCGCCCCCTGCTGGCCGTTGGAAAAAATGTAGGTTTAAGGCTTCACTCTCCAAAGCTGGAGGCTATGTCCATCTTTCATGCAAGTACATTTTGCGATGATACTTGTAGGACTTTCAACAAAGTACTTTTTAAGTACGTTTTACTGAAGTACATGAATACTTCTACCACCATTGAAAATCTCATGAACAGGTCACACAGTTTGTGATGATGGAGTTCACCAATGAAGGCTTCATTGCAGTTCTTCTATCGTTGATTTTGTAATACATTATATGGACTTATAATCCATTTACTTCACAGCACATTTGATATTGATAAAAAAAATCCACTTCTGGATGTAACTGACAGTACAAGAGTAAATGTAACAGATAATACAACAAATAGTCTTCCCAGCATTGTACTATTATTTGTGTTTTTAGAAATAAAAGGCTCAGTTTTGAGAGAAATGGAAAACTGTTATCCAGTTTTGTCCAGTTTATCTTATTTGCTCTGAACTCTTTATACAAGTACAGCAATGGCATTTCACTGTGAAGTCAAGACAGCAAAAAGAATCAAACCTACAGCGGCGATAAACAAAAATCACTTATGCAGCGTGGTTATATATCCCGACATACATACATATTCAACCATTCCTTGGCCTCAGTGAGTGTGACCTATGGGATTGTGTCTGTAAACCTTCTCTTACCACATTCTTCTTGCCAGTTCTCTGAAATACATGAATGGAGACTGGGGGAAGATAGTTGATATTCTTGGCTGAGCATCTCCTGAACCTTCGTCATTACAGTATGATGAAACCTCACATTTTCCAAAATAAAACTGCACCAAAGTTGAAACAGAAGCCCCTCCACAGATTTTCCAACCCCGTATCTCCACACATGGCCACGCTTCGCAGCTGTTTTCCCCTCTCTTTCTCTGTTATTTTATGATAATGGAGATGACCAGCCGGGTGTGTCTGTTCACATGTGACTTCATCCTGATTATGGAGTCAAAGGGGTTTGTAGCACTGCATATGCTCATCCGCTGAATGAGCCAGCGGGCAGATTTCTCTTCATTAGGAACGAGACTGATAACGCTGCGAGCAGAAGGTGAACTCTACATCCACTTGCCTGTAAATATTTGACAAACCAAGTGAGCGAAAAATAAAAATTAACACTACACTAACATTTTTTTTAATCCTACATTATTTAGAAGCTGTTTCCACTTAAAATGATTGGATGTATAAACTAGAAAGTTGGAAACAGGGGAGACAGTTTTGGACCTTGTGTGTCGCAGGATGCATCTGAACTTTACTTCAACTCTTGGAGGATTTTTCTTTGGCAAAACCTACACCAGTAAAAAAAAAAAAAGAGGAACCGGCGTGATATATAAATTTCATACATAAAGAGCAAAGCTATTTTTAACTAACAGTGTGCTGGTTCTATTTTTCAACATTAAGATGTTGGCACTTTCAGTCTGACTCTTTGCACAACTTGTCTCCACAGGACTGGAGGTTAGGGATTAATGAGATTGGAATAATAGCTTTGACTTATTACCATGTGCGTCTCTCTTTTCACCTCAGCCTGCCCTGCCATCTAGCATCTGGGCTCCTCAGCCAATTACTTCTTGTACTGCAGTCTCTGGGAGGATGTGAGGTCCCTGCCTGCTGCGGCTCGCTAGCACGATGACAAGGTTTTCTTGTGTAGCTGAACATCCAGCTAATCCATCTCTCCACGTCTCATCTTCTCCTCAGACTGCACGGGGGCTCCACGGAAACAAATGCCCAGTCCTATTAAAGCAGCTCAGGCCCGATGCAAAATGAGACAAATTCAGATGGATCTCTTTTTGATGTATGTGCTGCACACGGTATCTCGCCACATCTTCTTTGGAGAGAGCAGTTGTCACCGGATTCATGACAATGCATGAATTTCCCCACATCAATCTCACACGATTTCCCTGTTGTTGTTGTTTTTCTGTTTCCAGCCTCAAAAGCCATATCAGCATCCTTTAAATATGCATATAATGCCCAAGAAGGACTATCAAGAACTGGATGAACTGACCTACTGTAAACTATTACTCATATCCTCTGGATAAAACTCCATTTCACAACAATGCCCCCCTCCCCTGGTTATATACAGGGAGAGCAGTGGAGGCATTTGTAAAGGTGGAGAGGAGGTTGCACTCTGAGTGCAGTGTCCTTGAGTGAGGCAGGGTTACAGCCCTCCATATCTAATTACCACATTGAGACCACGCTGCTCTGTTTGACACCTCTCTCTGCAAAGTGCTGAGATCTCAACATGAGCACTGACACATTGAAAAGGTAAAAATACCACTATCATCAGAAAAAGGAAAAAAAAAAAAAAAAGAGCCCAGAGAAACAAATAGTCCAGGAAACAAGTCAGAGCCCATCAGTATACCTGTACCCTGACGGAGGCATTCATTTGCATCTCAGCGGTCGGGTCTTTTGGCCACCATGTGTCCTAGAAATTATGTTAATATAGCCTACTACTTATTTGTAACCATAAGGATGATTTTAAAGAATTAAATGCTTCAAAAATAATATGTTTTACATCAATGTAATTGTTAAATATGATGATATTCAGACTATATCCACTAATAGCAACTGAAGCAAAGCATTTCAACTGCTATGGTTTTGGCACATTTATGAAGAAACAGCCCAACATTTATGACCTTATTGCCAAGAGTTACATGAGAAGGGTTGAAAGCATACTTGCACTGACCAGCCATAACATTAAAACCACTCAAACACTATTGTGTAGGTTCCATTTAGTGCCAATAAAATGGCTCTGTTCCATAAGGACACAGGACATCTGGGAGTCTCCTGTGGTGTCTGCTGCTGGGACTTTGGCAGTCAATGCTTTAGACTTGTTTCATTGCACCCCCTAAATCAGGGGTGTCGAACTGCGGTCCTCGAGAGCTGCAATCCTGCATCTTTTAGATGTTTCCCTCTTCCAACACACCTGATTCAGATGATCAGCTCATCATCGAGCTCTGCAGAAGCCTGATAACGATCCTGATCATTTGAATCAGGTGTGTTGGAAGAGGGAAACATCTAAAACATGCTGGATTGCGGCCCTCGAGGACCGGATTTCGACACCCCTGCCCTAAATGCTCAGTCAGATTCGGATCTGGAGAATTTGGAGGCTGGGTCAGTGGCTCTTGGTTGTGTTCCTCGAGCCATTGGTGAGTAGTTTTTGTGGTTTTGCAAGGCGCATTGTCCTGTTAGGAGGAGGTTGCTGCCATGAGAGGACTGTAACAATGTTTAATTGCACGTGTCAAAGTAACATCCACACGCATGCCAGGATCCAAGATGTATGAGCAGAGCGCTGCATTAGACCCGCATGATCAGTGTTATACAGTGTAATGTTGTGACTCATAGTGTATGTGTCTGTCCAGTACGTATAAATCTACAGCTAGCAGCTCATTCGCTTAGCTTAATATAAAGACTGGAAACATGGAAACACTTAGTCTGGCTCTGTCTGAGGACTCTCTATGATCGAATCACAAATGTACACGTTGTATTTTTTCCTTCCTCCTGTTTTCAATTTGTATGCTAAACTAAATTAAGTGGCTGTAGTTCACATTCTGTGGATGGATAGGAAGGTAGTATCAGTCTTTCAAAAACAGAGCACTTCCTTCAGTTGGAAAAAAAAAAGCAACAAACCTTTGCCTGTGTGCATAATCAAGCCGGCATTTCCCATCATGAGGAAGCTGGGACACCAAATTAGTATCACACAAACTCGGTTTAATCTTGTATCCACCGACCATCCAGAATCATCGCCAAATCATTGTTGCTGTGTTGTTTTTTTTTTAAGAATACTGTCTCCTAATCCTCACAACTGCACTATAGCGAAGAAAGAAAAGTGTACAGTGTGAAACTACTTCTGCACTGACATTCAGCCTGAAACCCCAGACCACAATGGGATGAGTGGCACAGCAGGCTGGATATCTCTGATTCAGTCTCTCTCTGTATCATCTGAACCCCACAGCTTTCCTAAAGCTCCACTTTGCCACGAATTAAGCCTTAATACGACTCTTCTGTCTATTGATTTGTTAGCCATGCATTTCCTGTCCTGCTTTGATGTCATTGTGGTGTCAGTGTATGGAAGATTCCAGATAAAATTATAGAGGGTTTTAGCTTTTAAGCTTGTTATTTCAGGGGATTATTTGGCCGCAGTTGAATTAACATTTTTATTCTTTTTTTGGCCACAAACTGGATTATGTGACTCTGTTCAGCAGAGGCAATATCAAATGCCCATCGCTGATATGCTACTGCCATGAACCCCCTCCACTGCGGAGGAGATCTGTGCTGATTGGGTCTGGGGAGAGCTCTGTGTAGAGGATTTCACCAGCTTGGCCTACAAACTCTACAAAACAGTACAGTAAAAACTGGGCCTTAGAGGTAAGGATCTGAGCAAAATAAAATACATTCACCAAATGTTGTACAAAGAGATCATTGTGCATTATGGTGGAATAGTCTGCTGCTCTGTGCGCTCAGTATTTCTAAGCTCTGGCGTTGTTTCTTATTGACTGAACAAACCCAAAATGTCCTGTTGTTTTGGCTCCCTGTTTGTGAAAGTGGAAAAAATGAGTTTTGGTTTCTTTTGACCCGCAGGGACCCTATCACAGCTTGCTGGGAAGGAGCTGAACTTCTGCAGGAAAAATAACCCCCGCCTGTGTTCGACATACTGGATGTGGTCCGCTGGTCCCTCTGCAGAGCTCAATACACGCTGCATGGGAACAGAGCGCGCCGCGGAGCAAAGCGCAAAAATACAATACAAACAAAAGGCAGATTAATGGCCAGGATAATCGCAACCCAGATATTTGTTCCCATATTCGCGTTTGAGTTTTCTGACTCAATCTTTTCTAGTCAGTATGGATCTCTTTTTATAGAGCCACAGACGTGTCTGTGAGCAGCATCTAGACTTCAGATTCTCATCCCTGTTCTTACATAATGCAGGAGCTTCAGTTTACATTATCATTACATCAACACTGAGCAAAATCCAACACCGACCACCGTGGGAATATTTTTTGATTGATTGATTTATGTGCAGTTAAATTGCAATGTTCATCAGTGTGTGTCTATCAAAACCAATTACTGTTAAACTACTTATGTGCTATCACCGGAGAATGCTGTGGTTAAGGTTTGGTTTGGTTAATACAGATTTATAGGTTTAGAAAAATGTTATAGTTTGGGTTAAATCAAGTGTATGGTTAAAGTTTAGGCCTCACATCTTGGATTATAAATTCCCACTTTGCCATGACTGGGAGCCTTTTACTGTTATAGTAATAATAATAAATATCTGTTTAAGCAAAGAGGACAATCACGGCTGTGCTTTAAAACCAAATATAATGTTGACTCCCGGATAATATTCTAAAACAAACACTTGTTTCTCACGTTCAAGGCCAGAGTTTTGTTGATCCTTCCATCCACCACAACCTCCTCCCTATATATGACCTGTACTGCTTTTCAAAGATGCCCCCTGACTTCCCTTTTTTGCTCTTTTCTTAAGTCCTCCAGTAGCAACAAGGCTTTGTCACTTGGATGTAAACATGTTTATTGGTTGAAAAAGTGAAGGTTAGTGCAGCGACTATGTTTTTCTGTTAAAAGAGAAGCAGCTTCTACTTTTTTTCTGATCCTAAATTTACGATTCATTTAAGCATTTGCTTACTTTAGAGCCAATTTATATAATAACAGTAAATTATTGCATGAACAGCTACATTAAAAAAAATAACTTGTGTGCATCGTGGTTCATAAAGGTTCATGTTGCAATATGCAGAGTACAAATAGTTGATTACAGCTGCTTGAAATTAATTTTACATCGTTGCTTTGTAAGGAAGGTGCTGCAAGAGTCAAGCTGGGGGTTCAAAGGAAACATTAAAAACTCTGGTAGCGCCTGGCTGTTTGACAAAATGAAAGGTTCAGCCTCATCAACACAATTTTTATATAGTCACCAACACATTTCAATTTTAGTAACCTTTTAAAAACAGTGGATTGCATTTGTTTCATTAGCTAAGTTTCTGATATTAACACCTAAAATATGCTCTAATGAAACCCACCCTAAGCACCTATGAGTTGCTATAATACTTTGCGTTGTCATATTACTAGCATGATCAGAATACTTAAGAAAAATGATTATAATGCTGCACTTTGCAAGGTAAATGAATCGCTTAATTCTCTCTCTTGTGGGACCACTATGAAGTGAACAGGAGCTGAAAAAGATTAATTAGCAATTAATATTTTTATAATCAGGTAAATGTTTAAGTCATTTTTCAAACAAATAGGAACATGCTGTTTGGTTTCTCAGCTTATGAAGGTTTTGCTGCTTTTCTCTGCATAATGTAATAGAACTTAAGTACCTCTGGGGTTTGGACTTTGGGTTGCATGGACAAAACAAGCAGTAATATGTAAACTCGTGCTCTGGGAAAATGCACCAGACATTTTTCAAGATTGTCTGACCTTTTTATAAATGGAAATAATTGTTGCAGCCCTAATTTAAACACAGTGAGGTTTTTTTTGGCATTATGTAGAACCTCTATAGCTGATAAAATGTTGTGTCTGGGTCTTGCTGAGACCATTATTTCCTCTCAGTTAATTAGAGATGTTCTTTCAACAAGGCTGCATTTTTTTTTTCCTTCTTCTTCTTCATTCTGTGTTTCTGCTGTGCCCTCTCAAGGATTTTCGAGGTGGGATGTGGTATCAACAAACACTGTAATCGTGGTCTGTCTGAGCTCCGTGGTGCACTTGCCGGCTATAGACCCTTATCTCACTTAAATCAGTCACTAAGCTGCAGTGAATGTGTTATGACGAGCACATTTTCCATTCATTATAGAGCCCTGCCATATAAAATCAGTCAAATCGGAAAAGAGTTCCCACCTGACCCCATTAGAATTTCTTCTTTTTTTTTTGTACAATAATTTAGTATATTTAATGAGGCCATGCAAAATTAGTTATAGCCCTCCAAGTGCTCAGGGGCGGTTGGAAATTTTGTGCTTTTTAATTTGTGTTGCTTTTGCCAGCACTTTTTAGCCTTCATAAATTCATATGTAAAAAAAAAAAATATAGCCACATGAAATTTTCAAGACTGAAAAACACATTCGAGCATCACTTTTACATCTAATCTCATTTTTGTTCAGCACTTTGAGCAAGAATAACACGGGATATATCATAGCATCAATAGCAAAACTGCACCAGTTTAACGCCTATGAGTAATAGAAACATATTTATCACTGCTTTACACACAGACTTTAAAAGGGTAGACTGATGGACAACTGCGGCGCTTAACTATGTAAAGAATGATCACGTTATACGATTCTTGTGATAAAAGATCATAAAACAGCCATTGTGAAAGCTTACAGCGGAGATATAAACTTTGTAACTCGCTAAATAATTGATTTTCAGCTCTATTTTGTCTCCCAGCTTCTCGGCGGATTGTACATCTCCATTTAGAGTCATTTCAGCTTGAGGAAACTCGGAAACACAGTCAGTACGTACAGGAAGCGCATTGTGATAAGCATCTATTATGTGTTCGGTGTGTTCTGATATTTGAATGCCCCGCAAGGTGCATAAATTACACATGCAGCCTGACTGCCAGGTAACAGCTGGAGTCTCCTAAGCTCTTTTTAATGCAGGTTTTGATTTGGGGTGAAATCACTTTCAACTGAATGGTGCTTTTGTGCATCTGCTATTTTATTTATTTATTTATTTATTTGCTTTTTCCACATCTATTCATTTAGAGTTTTTTTTTTTTACCATCACAAGTTCATTGAATAAAGCTTTATATAAAAAAACACAAAGAGGGCACAATGGACTGTAATAGAAGAAGCAAAACAAAACACTGATGAATAGGAAAATAATTTCCTTGGGGGCAATGCACAGTTCATTCCATACGAGTGGATGGAGTACCTGGCATTACATACAAAACACACAGTAGTGAGTATTACATTTTCAACAAGGGGGCAGATAATGGGATTAATTTCTTGCTGGGCAGCTAAGCTTGTCACAGCTGATAGCTTTACTAAGACTATAAGGCTGCAATCACATCGCCCTGATAAGATGGCTATCGAGACCTTTAAGGTGCTCCAAATTTCAAATCTTGTTTTTTTACAGACCTGACGCATTTCTCTTTTAATACAGTTGGAAAGTTGTAGGAGTGGTCACCAAAGTTTGGAGAGCGATAATGTCCTTCTGATGAGTGTTGGCAACAGCTTTGGTGCAGACAGAAATATCTACAACAACTACTGGGTGGACTGCTGTGGATTCTGGTACGTACATTCATGGTGTTTAGAGAATCAATCTTTGTTGATCCTTGAATTTTCATCTATTAAGTGCCAACATGCTAAACTAAGAGAGTGACCATCACAAACAATAAACCATTGTCATTGTGAGCAAGTTTGCACATAAGCGTTTAGGTCAAGGCACCAGTTTGCCAAAGCAGCCATTAATTGTATTTAAAAGATGAATATAGAAATCGTGACATCACCCACTGGTTTTGTGGACTTCCATCCATCCATCCATTATCTATACACCGCTTAATCCTCACTAGGGTCATGGGGGGGCTGGAGTCTATCCCAGCTGACTTAGGGCAAAGGTAGGGGACACCCTGGACAGGTCACCAGTCTATCACAGGGCTACACTTAGAGACAGACAACCAAGCACACTCACATTCACACCTACGGACAATTTAGAATCACCAATTAACCTCAACATGTTTTTGGACTGTGTGGGAGGAAGCCGAATAACCCAGAGAGAACCCACGCTGCACGGGGAGAACATGCAAACTCCACACAGAAAGATCCTGGGTGTCGTCACTGGGACGCAAACCGGTGATCTTCTAGCTGCGAGGCAATGGTGCTAACCACTGCTCCACCTTTTTGTGGACTTTCATTATGAAAATGAGAGATTGGAAGTCAGCCTTTACAAAGTGGATGTAATGAACAATGAGGGGTAGATCTGACATCACACTCAATCATATGGTAGCTCCGCCCCAAAACATAGCCTGCTTTATCATCTGTTTCACTCATTACTACTAATATGGGACCACAATTCACAAGATGACCACCATGTTGTATTAACCCTTTATAGGGCACTCCTTGAACTATGTGGAAATTTCAACCCTAGGGTGATGTTTTTACTTTTGTGACTTAAAAACAACAACAACAACCAAAAAACAGTTGCAAATCAAGATTAATTACCATATATGGTAAGTTGCCCATCCAGGTTAAAAAAAAAAGGGATTTATAATAAAAGAAAAAGTAACAGAAACATTTTAGTTTGAGGTAATGATACTTACAACCAGTAACAAAGTATTTATAAAGTGCTCGGCAAGTTCCGTTCATGACATGTTTCTTGGGATAGTGGTTTTGGCACTAATCTCAAAAAATAAATCAAAGTGGAGTTCAATGCAAACCAGTAACAATGCCTTTATAAAGTGCCTGGAACATTTGTTTAGTTACATTTTTCGTAAGGCAGTGATATTGGTACTAATATAAAAACTAAATCAAAGCGCACATGGTTCTTCAACCTCAAGGAGAGGCACAGGGTGGACATGTTGAACGTCCAAGGAAGTTACCAAATATGGTCACTTGCCTCATAAAGGGTTAAAAGAAACTTTAATCCTACAAGTCAAACCATTAACGCCACAGAAAAATGCTTATTGAGATAACAAATCAAGTAAGAAGACTTCTATACGATCTTCTTTTGCAACCAGACGCATTGCCCCCTGTTGGCTGTTGGAAATAACGCAGGTGTGAGCTACTTCACTTTTCAGACCCCAGGGCTGCATCTATATTTCATATACAGTCTATGAGTACGGCCTCACAGCTCCTCTAGCACGGCTGTAGACTTGTGACTAATGCAACTGTAGGTAGCTAACATTGAGAAAAATGTCATGCCAGGCCGAATATAATCCACTTTGTTTACATGAGGCTGCATCTCCAGTGGCACTAGCTGTTTATTTCTATATTTTCTACATGCAGTACAGTGCAGTCAGTCATCTTAATATCTAGACATATGAGCTGGGAGCTATTTTCAGAGCACAGGAAATTGTGAAATATACATGCATATGAACCGCCATACAGTGGCTTGCGTGGTGTTGTTAAATGGAGTGGGGCTGGCAGCAGCAGGGCATTACACAGTTGTCTAATTCCTGCCTGCTTACTGCTCTCCTTGCCAACAATGCAGCAACAGAAACACAAACATCCAAGTTGCACTGTACCGCACATGCACATAAACATATTCACACGCAGATCCATAAAACATACTGCCTGCTGCTGGCCTGTAAAACCATGTGTCTCCAAAACATATTTTATAAATGCATTTTTAAGTTTTCTATCTTAAGAAAACACAAAATATGAAGATACACCAAATCCTGTATTTTAGAGTTTCTCTAATACATCATACTCAAAACTACACTTGCTAACTTGTACATATAACCTATACTGTATACTGTATATATAACTTATCTTATTTTTTATACTTAAATATCTTCTATTTTTCATTTTTTTGCTCTTTATTTTGTACTTTATTATATATGGCACTGAAGGAGCTGCTCTCAATCTCATTGTACATGTGTATAGTGACAATAAAGGCATTCTATTCTATTCTTTTCATATAAAACAGTGTTTAACAGTTGAAAAATATGCTGCACATGTATTGTAATTGTGTATTTGGCACAATATCTTTGGCAATTCCGTACAACAAAAGTGCTTATGGTGAACTAATTTATCAAAATGGCAAATTTCTCGGTGCAAAAAAAAAAAAAAAAAAAAAAGCACCATTCATCACACATCTGCTCTACGTGCACCTGCTGTCTTGTTATGTCGTTGTGTCTGTATTACAAGTGACGCCACCTTCAATTACGCCGCTAATTTTGTGCATGTTCGCACAAATCTAACAAATATAATCTGCTGCCTAACAGCTCATGCTGTTATCAGCGCAGGTTGGCTGATACTGACAAGCATCAGTTTGTGGCTTTCGACTGAGCTCGAATTTTATTATGTTTTGCCCTTGCTGTGAGATGATTCGGTCTCCAGCTTGTGCTCCACACTGTGTGAAGGGCATTCAGTGAAAATATGAGACTGTCAAAATGACCTTTCCCCGGGACTCACAGGGACTCTTCTAATTGGCACTTTTTATTGTTATCAAGTGAAGCAAACAAAAATGTTCCTTTGTGAGCGGCGATGTTTCCCGTTGCATAAAAAATAAAGGAGGTATTGTGGAACGTCTGGTTAAAGATGAAATACAATATTGTAAGATATTCGCTATTGATCAGCGCAACGTCTCCCAGATAAAAAAAAAAAAAAACCTCATACTTGTGTATTTCGCTTCTACTTTGTCTCGAAATGATACCGGATCAATACCGAAGCAGGAAAATAAACCGTGTGCTTTATGGATATGATGTGCATAGCTAAAAAATCGATCTCATCATGCAACACTATAAGAAAGGTTAGACCTAACAAACAGCCGGGTCTGTCCTCGACTGTTCAATCAATAGTGGCATTTTATCCACAGAAATAGAGTTGGGAGACTTTGGGTTTCAGTACTGTAGCTAGTTAACTGGGCATTTAACCTTTAACTTGGACACATAAAAAAAAAAAACACACACACAGACACAGACAGAAATGTCCAAAGTCTTCCACCCACAAACAAATCCAAAGCACACATAATCCCAAAGACAGACACTGACCTTCCTTCTGTTGATTTCACAGACTCTTCTTTCTCAACTGCTCTGAAATGATTTCTGTCTTGGCTGTATATATATATATATTATTTTTTCTCCAGCTTAGCTACTCTGTGCTTCTCTGTGTTATCTCATATTAGGAGATGTTGTGTGCATAATCTTGATTTCGGGTTGTGCGTCCTCAATTAGACGGCTGCTCTTAGCTCTACTTTTCCCTCCTCGTTACACCAGATGGACCCACAGATGGACACAGCGACGTTCTATTAGTCCATCGGCTCAGTCGGCAGCCAGCGCGTCACGCTTCAGTCTATCATATCTCTTGGTCCAAATCCCCAAATTAGATTTTTATTTGCCTGTAAATCACAGATTCATCGTCATTCTCACACGACAAACAATAAAACTGAAAGAGACAGAGTGTGCTGTGATGCTCAGCAGATGTCTGAGAACTCCAGCACGGCGCGCAACAGCACACAAATGGATCCTATTTTGTTTTGAGGGCTATGCTTCAGATGCTTGTTAGTGTAGTGGAGCTGTGGAGTATGTCGGGGGCTCTGACAGGGTCAGGCGCATCTCTCCCTCACACACTGCTCTCGCTGTTTGGAGTGATGCTCGTGTCAGATCCCCCACCTGCCTCCTGCTCGGCCGTGGACAGTCGGCTTCCTCTGAGAATGACTGGAGAGATGGGGGAGTTTCTGACCGTCATTATCAGACAAATGTAGCCGGGGCTCAGTCTTGCGTTGCGCCATTTGATAGCCGCTTTTGCCCGGTGCTCTCTCATTTATAGCTATCAGCTCGGGGCATCTCTGGAAAGCAGAGCTGTTCAACTTCCTCCCCTGATCACCTACAGAGCAAAGGAGCACCGGTGTGGCCCTGGATGTTAACCTGATAACATCCGCGATTTATCCTCTTCATGTCATGCTGCTATAATATAGTCTAGTGGGAGACAGCAGCCAGGCCTAGGGCTGACAGCCCCACGGCTCCTTTGGCTTTTGTTGCAGCCTGATCAACTCAGATTACAAGATGAGCCTCAAAGAGCGCCTCAGATATGTAACCTAAACTACTCAGGCAAAAAAAAAAAGAGGAAAAGCACAGAGGGCCGAGGGCTGGCAGCTTCCCTCTCTCTGGCTGAGCATTCACACTGTGCAACAAAAGAAAATAGCGGTAATTCTTTGCAGTGTATAAATAGGGTTAGTAAACTAGCATGAGGTATGGATGAACAGATCGATTAAATGCCAGCAGCGGTGTTGCATCGAACAGTGTGTTCTGTGTAGCAGACATGTGTGTCTGACCAACAAGCAGCTGCTGTTGACCGTCCTCCAACTCTCTCTCTCTCTCAGCCAGCAAACTCTGCATTAGCCGAGTCTCCTCACACCACATGTTTGTTCTTTTTTTTTTTTTTACTGATTGCCTTAATGAATCTGAAATTCCAAATGAGTTTCTTTCCCTTCATGTTGCCACCCCCTGAGCAAGGTTTGTAACACCAGCTTGCCAACACGCTCACAGTGGTTGTGTTAACCTGCTGATATTTAGCTGGTATACTGTTTTTTTGCTTATTAGCATGCAAAGATTTACGAATTAGGGCTACAGTACAGCAGAGTGGGGATGTTTAAACCAGCAGGTACCGAACAAATCAAAACTTTGATCCGCTAGAGGGAAAGAGAAGAGAGCCGCGACTTGATTGTAATTCACTCTGAGGTTCACATGGATGTTTAAACCGAATTTCATGGCATTTTGTTGATACAACCATAAATTCCAACCTCATGGTGCTGCTAGAATAGTGAGGTTCATCGTCTGGTGATCACAAATGCCAAAAAATTCCAATCAGTATCGTAAATGCTCCATTTCTGCATGGACCGAACCGCTGTCCTGACCAAACCTGACCAGAAACTTCAGGCAGCTATTCTCCCTTGCATATAAAACACGAGCTCAGTCACTAAAAATGCAAATAACCAATTAGCAAAAAGCACTCCACTAGTCAGGGTCTACCTTCAAGAATACAAAAGCAAAATATACACTTTCACACAGTTTAACAAAACCCTTAAAGGCATTTCTGCTTTGTTTGCCAACTTTTAGAACAATAACCCTCAAGTCAGCAAAAAAAAAAAAGTGAATTTTACTATTGTATGTACCCAAAGGCCCAGATCTGCAGTTTAATATACCTCACTGCCAGCTACACCAACACCAGGTAATAACCAAACCCCTGTTACATCCTCTGTTCAATAAACCCAATTATTAAACAAGATGCAATTTGATTTGCGAGCATATACGATCAACGCGGCAGGCTTGATTAAAGTTCAGATCAATTTTCTTTTCCACTGCCCCTATCTGTTCGGCGCCGCGTCAAATATTTCACGACGAATTACTCCTGAACAGTTGAAAAGACGGCTCCGACGGAGGATCCCCCTTAGCCTCGCTGTTATCAGAAGGCAGAGTGTAACTGCTGTGCCTGACAGATGAGTGGGACTTGGAGTGTTTTAGTTGGCTCACAGACACAAAGTTTCATTGACAATCTGAGCAGAACGACTTGCTCAATGAACAAAGGCATCGGCGGAGCTGACAAGCTGATCATGGGGCTTCGGGGAGAAGAAAAAGGCAGCGAAAGACACGGAGAGAAAGAAACAAGAGAGAGCGAGAGTTGAGACTGACGCGTCTGTATAATATCTTTGTTGCTCGCTTCCTTTTGATCGTCTCACTGTTGCTCTGCAGATGATGAAACTTTGTCACTATCCTCCTCTTCACCAGCAATGCAGGACTCGCCATCTTTGGAGAAACTCCAAGAGGAACGCAGACACTCTGGTGATGCCGGTTCCTCCCCGTGAGGAGAACCCTTCTTTTCATCACACCGCCGTCTCAATGATACCTCTGCAAACTGCACCTTCTGTTGTTGTGAGGCAAAAAACTGCTCCGAGTTTGATGTGTGCAGAGTCGTAACAGTTGGAGAGTGCTGAACAGACAGCCACGCTGATACTTATAGGACTGTGAAGGGAGCATGAAATAATTTTTGTTGCTGTTCTAGCGATACTCCACATCACAGAATTGACTTAGTGACTGAGTTCCCTTTGAGAAACTATGAGTCAGGAGCCTCGTCCTCCACATTCCTGCCTTGTTTATCTCTCTTATAGAGACAACTTTATTTCTAAAGTAATTTAACCTCAGCTTCCAACTCAAGTAAAGCTATGGAATACACTCACACTTCATTTACTCTACCATGGCTGCACCTTTATGACTCCCAAGGGGAAGTGCAAAGTTGTTTTTTTTGCTGTTCAGCAGCATTTTACTGCTCTCCTATATGCCTTTAATCTATAGGAACCGGGGCTGTATCAGCAAATGTCAATGTGCTTTATTCACTACGACAACTTTTCTGCGCTCAAATATAATTACAATATTCAAAACTGCAAAAGCAATTAGTGTATATGCCTGAAAGTGACATTATGAAATTGCCTTGTCCGAGCATTACAAGTGCACGGCAACAGTTAATCGACTATTTTTATAATCAAGAAATCAATCACTTGTGCAATATATTGGAAAAAACTCGAATTGTTTGGTAATTCCAGCTTTTCCGCTATAAAAATATGCTACCTTTCTTTATTTTTCGTAATTAAAAAACTAATTTTAGAGGTATTGGGGCTGTTGGTTGGACAAAAAGACATCTGATGGTGTCACCTTGGACTCTAGAAAGTTGCAGTTGGTGTATTTGAACTATTTTCTGAGATCACGCAGCTATTTTACGCATACATTTTAGTGACCGTTTTCCTGATGCTTTACAGATTAAATGATACATCAGAAACAATCAACAAATAAACTGATAATCAGAACCGGATTTAAATATTTTTTTGAGCTGCTTGGTCGAAAAATAGCGAAAAATGTCCGTTACGATGTCGACATGCTTAAGATAATGTTATTAATCTGCTTGTTTCTGTTGGACGAAGAGTCCAAAAGCCAAAGATATTCAATTCTTTATGAAACTAAACAGAGAAAGGCGACGGATTAGTACATTTGTGAAGATAATAGTGAGGTATTTATGTTTTTATTGTGTGAAAAATGCTACCTGATAAAAGCAATTATATGATTATCAGAATCATTTTTATGTTGATCAGCTGAACAACCACTGCAGCTCCCACTGAAAATTATAATTACTTGCATCCCTGTAACACAAGCATAAAAAAAAAAAGTTGAGTTCTACACATTTCCGTACAGCTGGTGCAAACAGCTGTGTTTTCATGTACTTTATGTTTTCACTGTGAACTGTATAATGCTGAGACAAGGTGAGCTGATTTGCTGCTTCACTGTTAAACCACAGCTGTCCAGGATGCATGCTGCAGTTACCAACCTTTCCTCGTCATGGGAATTTATAAGCAACGCGCAATCTGTGGCAGAGAGAGGAGAAAAAAAAAGAATCATTTGCTGTAATATTTCTACAGTAATTGTGCCACTCTTAGGCACAATATGCCGCAAAGAAGCCGAGCCAAATTGTTTGTGTAAAGTGAGAAAAATGGAGGGTGACTGTAAAAAGGTTTGTTATAGTCCGACCCCTGTTCAATAAAGGCTCAAGGTTTCGCCAATTAACTTCCCTCTACATGTGAGGACATTATCTTTACATGTTCGCTCTGGCATTTCACACAAAACGCGCTTCTAAACACATTGATCCCGCCTCGCTGGGGCACACTTGACGGCACCTGCTTCCCAATTACTCGCATAGGCTTATTCTTCTGACACCAGTCTCAGGGAAAGCACACCGGATTGGCTGCTACTCATGACAGAAAAGCTTAGTAAAGGTAAATTTGTGGGCAGGGTGGGAGGGCTGCCAGCTCCCAACCACCGCAACTGCACTTCAGTCAGATCGGCGGATTTACCGTCTGCACTCTTCCACGGGCCTGTCTGTGTTTGTCCTGTCTCCAGTGGCTGACTGAAGACCTTGCTCGCCCAACAAAAACACTGTCAGAGATAGCTCAGCCAGCCATGAAATTGATTTTGTATTAACAAACAAGGGGATCTGGTTCTCCCATACTGTTAATCAAATCATTTCGAGGAATGAGGGGAAGATGAGAGTAAAATCATTAACTTCCAACAGTAAATCAGGTTCACTGCCAACCTGTTGTCCCATTAACCCTGAAACCTGTTCAATAGCTAATTAAGGCAATTACTTCAGGCATGACATGCCAGTTAATCATGAATGACTAGCCCATTTATAGTGGTGGCTTCATTACCATTGGCAGCTCTTGCTGATGCCACCCTCCTCCCCTCCTCACTTTCACACATTCACACAGAACAAAAACTGAGGATGAACGTGACTGTAGCCGGCCCGTCTCCCACATTGTGTGTTTGGATTCATGATGCCGTCAAGATGCTTCTCTGATGCTGAGCTTTAAAGTTTTTAACCTCAACTGTACTTCTCTAATTTCTTGAAGCTCTCTATGATGGGGAGAGAGGAGGGATTATAAGCACCAAACATCTGCAGCCAGATGTGAAGTTGGGACGTCACAGGTTTATAGTCTGCACCTGAAGTGTTCCCTGTGGAGCTTTTGACCTTTAGCGGTAGTCCTCATTTTAAGGTATGCTGGTGCTGCTCACACAGGAAGAAGAAGACTGCTAACATGGATGTAAACAAACGGCGGATTTAAAAAAATACTCATTAAAAATTAATTCTTTCCAAGATGAATGTCCCAAAGTGTTTAACAATGAATAAATAAAGGCGGAAAGAATCATTAAATAAATGCTAAAATGAGGGAGATGTTAGTTACTGCGTCTATTTGGATCAGCGACATAGTTGGTTGATTCTGAATCTCTTTAGCTAACGGAAAGTCACCAGCAGCATCTAGTATTTAGCCTTTGACGCTTATGAGATGGCGAGACACAACACATGTTATGATGTTATTTAATGTTTTTATTTAACCCTATTCAGGACTTTCATGTTGCCATACATAGAAGGGTGCTGCAAGGTGGCTCGGTGGTTAGCACCGTTGCCTCACAGCAAGAAGGTCGCCGGTTCGTGTTCCGGTGAGGACACCCGGGATCTTTTTGTGTGGAGTTTGCATGTTCTCCCTGTGTTCTCTCTGGGTTCTCCAGCTTCCTCCCACACAGTCCAAAAACATGTTGATTCTAAATTGTCCGTAGATGTAGCCCTGTGATAGACTGGCGACCTGTTCAGGGTGTCCTCTGCCTTCGCCTTGAGTCATCTGGGATAGACTCCAGCCCCCTGCGACCCCCGTGAGGATTAAGTGGTGTATAGATAATGGATGGATGGATTTTTTGGGCTCCTTACACGCAGATAGTAACTCACTCTAAATGGTTTGTGGGATAAAACTGAATCAAATTTCATCAGGAACCAGCAACTACCAGGCCATGATGTGCTAATATTATGAGGCGAAAAGATGCTGATACGCCTACAAATTTTTTTTCAGAAATTTCACGAGAACGTGATGGAAAAGCAGAAAGAAAAGGGACACGTGAGCTCGGGACCAACATTTCGCCGGAGTTTTGTCACTGTCTTGCTGGAGCTGTCCGCGGTGCTGAACAAGACTTCAGTCGCGCTCTAACGGTGTGATCAGTGTGGTCTGACACCTACCTTGTCAGCAGTTCCCACCCCATCCTGCTGGAGGGACTGATTCTGACAGACAGCCATGCTGAGGGAGGCCCTTGTAGTGAACTGTCCTGAGTGGGAGTATTGATTTTCCTGTTTGTCTCCCTTGACTGCGGCATCGTGGAGGTTGGATGAAATAACTCCCTCAGCTCTGTGGCCCCATTCCTCTCAGCTCTCCTTCCTCCACCCCCCCCCTTCCTCGCTTCGCTTTAAAGACCAGCTGCACTGTTTCTATATGTATCGGGGCGTCTGCTGCAAGCTGGTCAGAAGCCTCCCCCCGCCACCTCATCCTCACGCTGTTAAATGTCACTCTCTCCCCTCCACTGCACATCAGTAACTGGCGTTGGCACGGCAGGACCCCCCTCTTGGTTGCCCAATTTCCATTTGCAGCCATGAATATAAATTTCTGGACGACCTGCCACTCTTGTAAAGACAAGGGGAATTTCATTCTGCTACTGTTCCACTCAGCTGAAGCTTCCAAATGTTCGGTGACATTAAAAAGCTGCACTGCGTATTTCCCCTTAGCTATCACATAAAAAAAAAGAAAGAAAGAAATGAAAGAAAGCAGAAAACCTCACCTCAAATGCACACTGCTGGGACACTTTTGACTTTGATCTGCTTTCACCAGACAACACAGCAGACAAGTTTATTGCTGTGATTGCAAGTGCGGCGCGTTAATTAAAAACAGCATGGCTGCCCTTGCTTAGACATTGTTTGTCTTCTTAACGTGGCAAAACACAGCTGCTCATCAAAGGTGTGTATAAACAGGCGTCTGTTTGCTCTAACTTATCAAGCGCCGGTGCAAAAGGTCCTCGGGGAGTGTCGGTCTGTGCCTTTGTTTTTTTCAAACAATTACACCCATGCGTCAGAAGTGCAGCCTCTTGGTCACACTTTGCATTTCGACGCAAATGTCAGACTGACATCTTTGCAGCAAGACTCCCCGCGGACAAACTTGCTTTCCGTGGCGCAGCCTTCTTCCCCGCGATCACGCGTGCGACGGCGGCAACAGATTGCACGCAGGCATGAAGGCAGGAAAAAAAATACATTAACCTTCATGTGTCATGCATCCAGGATGAATCAGACGCCCGATATATCCTAAATCATGTCTGTTCGGAGATGAAGCCGTGCTGGAAGTCGAACCTGTGCAGACTACACGGAGTGCAACAAAACCTCTTCGGCTGCCGACTATAACCCAGATATTCTGATATTAGAAAACGTGTCTCGACTGAAGGCTTAACATCTCCTCAGTAATTGCAGCCTTTAGTGTATAATAAGCTTTTATTTTAGCTTTCACTCAGGACAAAAGTAGAGTCCTGCTGTACAGAGACACATCATTTCACAGCCTTTAAACACAACCCCCCCCCCACCCCCCAACTGGGAAAACCATTATCATGGCTAATGGTAGATGTTAGAGGGTGTGAGTGCAGCTTGTACATGAGGATCCTGGAGGCCAATAATGAGGGGAAATATTATTATTATCATGTGGAGCTGTGATGGCAGCGGTTGAAGTCATAGTTTCATTTTTGCTCTACAATACTTGGCTGAGCTATATCTGTCAGCAAATTAGAGAGCAGAACACTTTCTTGCAGATAACAACAAGGCTTTGTCCACCAGTGGTGTACATGCATGCTCGCGCCGGCTCAACCAAGCAGGACAGAAGGGAAACCGATACATAGATCGTACCCTAACCTGGTCTACGCTAAACAAGCAACTGAGAAACTGACAAGTGAGACGCTTAAGGATCAAAAGCTACAGTTTGCAACCGTTGTTCTCTTTCACAGATTGTCTCCTCTTTGCAAAGTCAACAGCTTTTGCAGCATTTTCCTGCTTTTTTGGACCCTCGCTGCCAGAGTAGGATTCAAAGCAGATAGACTGTTTCTCTGACTTTAATGCATTAATTCATAGCTTGTTTGGAATGTGTCCAGAAACTATTAGTCTCGCACAGCCGGACCTCCACTGTGTCAGTGCTGGAGAATGGTCTGGATGCACCTCATTATCACTCTGTTATAGGGGGAAAATGCTCTGGCTTGTTTGCATTTCTTTAAACCATTAAATTCGTCTTGAAAATAGTGATGGGGGGGATTTTTTTTTAAGTGGAACATTTGAACCAATCTGCCTTGTTGCACAATCCAAGTTTTCATCTGAACTTGCCACTCTCAGTGTGTAGGTTGCTTGCTCAGATAGGGTTCTCCACAGCGAAAGGGAATTTTGGGACACCGTAGCGAAAGCCTAAAATGTCAGACTTATCCTTATAGCGCAGGCTAAGAAACTACACACTGATCACAACATTACAACCACGTGCCTTCTATTGTGTTGGTCCCCCTCTAGCTCTGAATCGCTGGGGCATGGACAGGAAACCTCTGGGGGTGTCATGTGACGTCCGGCACCATGGGGTTGGCCCTCCACGGATCAGACTGGTTCCAGGGCATCCCACGGATGGTCGATTAAATTGGAATCTAGGGATTGTGGAGGCCAGATCAACACCCTGGGCTATTTGTTGTGTACCTCAGGCCATTTCTGAGCAGTTTTTTACAGTGTTGCAGGGTGCATTGTCCTGCTGGGGGGGAGGCCACTGCTGTCAGGGAGTGCTGTTACCGTTGGGGTTGGTGCTCTTGATCTGAAACAAGGTGGGTGGTACATGTCAAAGATGGCGGTGTTTCGAGGCTTCTCAGCAGGACATTGCGCTGTAACAAGATGATCAATGATATTCACTTCAGTGGTCAGATGGTTGTAGTGTTGTGGCTGATCGGTGTATATCTAGATTTAAAAAACAGAAGCTTTATTCACTCAGCGACTGGAGGAGCCGTATCATCTTATCTCTTCATAGGTAACTTCTCTTTCACATCAATATTTACATACAACAACCCATGTAAGCTTCTGCTGAACAGAAAATATATATTAAGCTTCAGCCCCACACTCCGATGTTGAACTATGATTTATGAGCATCACGGGTTAAACTGCAGGTCCATTTGTTTATACCAGCAGGAAAGCACTAACCTAACCACTGTACTGTTGTTATTCCACTCCATCATCCTCACTTTAAGCCACTAACAATGTTGGATGCATTGGTAAACACGGGCAGATGATGAAACACGGAGGAAGGTTATAACTTCCAAACAGAGCTGGCTGAGAGAGTTGAGGGGAAATGCTCTGCTTTCCAAAGTCAAAAAAAATAAAAATCTGTCTGACCTGTTAGCTACACTTGCAGATGTGTGAGGCAGCCTCAGAAAAACTAACAAGACTGTGACATTAGATTAATCTTATGAATCTAAAATTAGCTGAAAAAAGCACATTTTGACCGGCAGCCAATGGGATAAGACTATATGCGCCAAAAATGGGGCATGGCTTTGACTGTGACACCCATGGGTCCAGGGGCTCCACTCAGTCAAGGTTATGTTCATACAAACAAAAGCATCGTGTGGGGGAAAAAAAAGGGGGGGATAGCATTCGGTGCTATCGTAAAAATGCAGGACTGAGAGCTGAAATTGAAGCTGGTTCAATTTCTGCACCAAAACATCACATCGTCATCTGGCCAAATGTAAGAAAGTGCAAGTTCCTGTTGGTTTACCTTCAATCAGAAATGTGTCTACTGTATACAGGGTGATGACCACGGCAAAAACTGAAAAATATCATGACTTGAGAAACTTTTCAGTCATATTTCATCATCTCGCCAATACCTGAAAGGATGAAGTCTATCAACGCAGCCACTTTTGTTCTACTCTAAATGCCTTGGGGCAAAGCGCGACGCTTGCACATCCTGCTGTGACAACAACACTCCACAAAGCTGTGACATTGAAGCAGGTAAAAAGAAAAAAAATATTCCAAAGTCTGTGAAAAAAAAAAAAAAACACACTCCTCCTCCCTTTTTTTTCAGTTCTTTGTTTCTTACTTTTTCTGTGGAATATCCCCCTCTTACAGAGAAAATGGATGTGGTAGCACTCCACAATGCTGTTTTTTGTGGACCTGGATGGATTGCATGTAAGCGATGAGATTGGTTTCAGTGTTCCCCATGGACTGAAGCCTTTGGTGTTTGGTGATAAATGCCTCCTGTGTGGTAATACAGTTTGATTAACGGACACGGCCCAGAGCCTGATCCCTCCTCACCCTCCTCACTGTACCTGAATCAATCATCTACATGGAAAGGCCACAGTCTTGTGCTGGAGCGGCTGCTTGGAACTCAGCTCACTCCTTTCTCACTTTAGGAGAGCCGGGATGGCTTTAGGACTCACTTTGAGACACGGTAATATACAAACAGATCAAGCACGCACGTTCGCGTTTGCTTTGGTGACTCTTTGTTCGACACCTACGTTGTTACGTGGGCAAAAATTTTCGAAGGCAAGTTCGATCTATCGACAACAGCTACAGGAGAAAGATGTGCATATTCAGTTCATTTGACTGTACTGTAAGGGTTAAAGTATGGATGATGTCATATTTTAAGCATATATTTAAGCATATAATGAGCCTATACCTCTACTCTGGACAACCCTTTTAAATGTCATTTCATCCTGTGAGCGCTGAGATTGAGCTGACTTGAGACTTGACTGGTGATATTTAAGAGGAAAGAATAAAACACCATCAGAAATCATGATAAGGCATCACAGTGGGAGTTGGACAGCTTGCAAAATTGTACGCCTTTTTTCCCCGTCTTTAAATTCAGTGTAATGTAGTGCATCTCCAGTCTTTGCTGAAGCCTTGGAAATCAAATCACATTGGTGATTTTAAATGCTTTTTTCCCCCCTCAAAATAAAACATTCTTCTTGAATACTTTTAAGCATCTAGGTACACAGAGAATAAACACATCTGTCCATTTTTGTTATGCAAAGGTGACAAGATGAATTAATTCAAAAATAATAACTCACCATATGAGTCTCTGCTCCATATGACCAGATTGGATACTTTGACTGACATTAAAAAAAAGGGCTGCAGCAGCAGTTTTACCAACAGCCATGAAACCATATCATTGGAGGGGAGATTATGGCAGTGGCATAAGCAGTCAAATCAATCCCTGAGTATTTTTGTGCAAGTCGATAGAGGATCCAGGTTAGGCCCATTAGTCATGTTGGCACCCTGCACTGCGTTGCCAGGCCTCAAACGACCCTGCAACTGCATTGCCGGTGCTGAAAGCTCTCAACACACCCTAAATGGCTTTTTCAATATACTGGCTTTGAAAACTGAATGCTGATTTCCGTCGTAAGGCAGTAATAAGTATGGGTTTATATCCAATCTTGAAATATTTAACAAAGGCATAATGTGCTTCTTGATGACATGGAGAGAGGTGGAAAAAAAGCCATTTGCTGATAATTCATGTAAAGGAGGCACTTGATAGTGTTGCTCCCTCTGTAACTCCTTAGGATTCACAGACACGCCTGGTCTTACAAAGAAGCAAATGCCACCGGTGTTAGGACAATTTCCTCTCACCAACACTCGAAGACAAAGTAAACAAATTCGCAGCTCACATTCCAAACATGAGAGGTGGGGAGGCTCACGCGGAATGATGAATGAAGCGAACGTCCGCTCTCCGTCGCAGAATGGGGATTGATGAGAAGTTAACTGATCCCTGGATTTGTGGGTGGGATTTAAAGCTCTGTTTCGTAGCCGTTCATCTGGCACCTCGGGACTCACATGGAGGGACATCGGATTCCTATGATGAGGTTGATGTGCTGTATCGCAACACGTGCTGCGACATAATGCTATTTGTTCCACACCAGCACTCTGTGATGCCGCAAGATGTTACTCTACTCTCTGGTTCTGTACTGGTAGGACAGATTTTCAATCCATACTTATTATACTGTGGCCTGGGACCCAATTTATACTTCAATATCGTAGGTGGGCAAGAATAGAAATTGATCTAAAGGAGGAAATCCTTTTCCAGTGGGAAATAAACTATTGTTCACTCACCATAACATACACTGCCTTTATACTCATTAGAAAACATAGTGGATACTAAAAGGATAAAACAATTGCATAATAATAAGTCAGCCATACGGATATAGAGGGATTCCTGCATTTTTGAAGAATTATTCTATTATGTAAGGAATACAGGATATTCCTTTTAATTGTTTATGTGGGACAGTATATAATAAAAAGCACATTAATGAAAATGAGAATCTATACTTCATTCTTTGTGCCGCTAATCACGTATCTATAATGATTTTGCAAAGTAAAACAAGAACAAGCCTATTTATAAATGCAGGATTTTAAGAGGCAATCTGGACTGCAATCTGTTCAGTGAGATTATACAGCGCTCTCTCCCAAGTCCGACCGATGCTACACGCAGACAGGACGAGCAGTAAAGATTTTTTCGATTGAGCATATCTCGCGGATTACCATTTCATTACATACGTACATGCCTTGACGGCATTTCCTCTCAGCGCACCTCAACGTATCTCCTCTCTGAAGTGAGGCCGTTGTGAAGTGCAAGCAGCGCTTACGCTTCACTCACTTCACCCCATCGCCAGCCAGCACACACCATTACAACATCAAAACATCGAAAACCTTATCCTGCTAGGTGGCACGCTCTTGCAGCAGAAGATTAGTCTGTGAAGGTGACTCTACCTGCACTTACACTTTAAATGTGCCAGGTGCTCCGTCAACCTCTGAATCCAAATTGGGGGGGAGCTGTGCGAGGCAGCCAGCTTTAGCTAGCCTCCCTACAGTATAACTTACCTGCCACCAGCTCGCCCTAGATAAGGACAGATGACCTTTCTCCAGGTTGTTATAATAAATCAACTCCGGAGGCAGTTATTCCTGGCGCAATCGTCTTGTCGGGCCTTACAGGTATCAATTGAGAAATAACGCAGCCAGGCAACTCTGCTGGCATTTTCCGAGTCACTGTTTGATATGTCAGTCTGTCAAGTAAAGACACAAATACGAACAACATACATGTTCGCACTCAGACAAGGACACCCGGCGAACCACGTCTCATCTCTCTTTTTGTTTTCTTGCGGTGACTTATGCACCAAAACGCAAAGCATACATCTTCGCACAGTCAGTTATTTGTCTTTTCGTTTAAAAATTGGTGACACGTCATGTCAAACTGGTTAAAGAACAGCGTCTTCCGAGCAATATTCATAAACCTGCTGACTGAGCTGCTTTTAAACAGCAAATACTGGAGGATTTATGGCAAAAAAAATCTTCAAGTTTTGCACAATTGCTTTTTTATAGACTGTTTATAGTACAGAACTAGAATGTTCTTTTCTCAATTAGAGGGAAAACAGAGCCAAAGTTAATTGCCCCTCTGATAATAGGAGCATTTGAGCGGCTCAGCCACAAAATAGGCCTCGTGGGGACATTAAACACAGAATCTCTGAATCGCTGCACCAGCTGACTCATTCTCATCACACTGATGACTACATTTAACCAGATCAGTGTGAGGTGCTTTGCTTCTCCTCTCTTTTTTTTTTTTATTTCAGTCCAGCGGGTGATCCGACTGATCAAAAGCTGACTGGGAAGTCGGCTCCATAACAGAACGTCTGCTTCTGAGAGTTCGTGATGGCACAAAGTTTAGAGTTGGAGCGGGATATTTATGTAATGTGACGGCATAGATCAAATTAAAGAAAACAGCAGAATCTTCACAGTGTCACTCAGCGAAGAAACTGTGAAAGTGTGCCATTAAAATGAACGAGCTACATTGCAGCGCGAGGCAGTCTCCCACCAGGGGAGGGTCTAAATCTAACCACATCTTATAAAAAGCCAACTACCAGGAGACTGAGACTGGAAGGGTCCGATCCAGTCACTTGACCAAATGCCACCCTTTAATCACGCAATAAGAGCTGAATCAGACAATTGAAGATTCATATTTGCCGGACCAGCAAGTATTTGACAGCAGTACCAGAGAATCTGCAAGCCTGCCCTGGCAAGCTGCATAGCTTTCATTACCTAGAGTGGCTTTTAGAGAGACACACTAGGCCACATCTCAAACAGTTCAGCCAAATGGACAATGACAAATATCCATAACAACATTTTCCCAAAGGCTAATACTGCAATGGCCCATAAGCGCCATTGTTCCTCATTCAATTATTAAATCAATGTGGACTGAACAATAATGTGTTAAGACAAGTCAGGCCTTCATCTGTAGTGTGCATGATGTATCAAGCAGCAGGTTTTCGCACAGAACCGGGACACTAATCCCCTGTCAGATGAAGGAGACCGGACATACCTTACTATGCAGTATATATATAGTGTATCTGCAATCTTCCTAAAAGTGATTAACCCGCCCAAAGTAGTAGACTTCTTTAGTCAGATAAATATTAAGTGGTAAAATAAGAAGATCCTAATCAATGGCAGAGATCACTTTGTCCCACAATCTTAATCATTTTCTCAAGCTGTTCTCAAAATATGCAAAGATAAAATACATTTTTTTCCATCCATTAAATCTAACTACTGCACTGTGCTTCATCACTATTTATTTAAACGGCCAACAATTTTATGTTTCATACCGATTATCTCTTTCACAAAGGCACGATTCACTGAAGGACTAATGGAAAAGATTGTTGTATTGAAATTTTCAAAATGACAGCTGGCAAAATGTAAAAAAAAAAAATAAATGTTTGAAAGCATTTTAGAATATTACACAGATACAGATATACAAAAAAAAAGAGACTAAAAATGTACTAAGTGAAACAGAAAAGGATCAAGCAGTTTCATGATTATGAGAAGAATCCTGGTTTCTATGTGGGATTTATTTAGACATCTTTGAAAGATGTTTTTGTATTAAAAGTTTCTTTCACAAAAAAAGAAAACAGCACTTCACATTTCCCCCCCCCAAACAGTCTAATTTAAATTTTGCTTGTCATGACGGTGAACAAGTGCTTGACATACTGTATGCTGTTGCACTCTCTGTAGAGGTAACACTTAATTATCAAACCAACTGGATTACTGCTCTTGCCTGCCAGCAATGACGACTTGAATTAATGACACATGAAAAGCAATCTCCGCGCCCTGGAAGTCCAAAGCCTGCAAGGGCACTCTGAGCTCCGCACATAATAAACATCCCATCATTTTGATGAGGACTTTTTCCTCCTACATCTAAAGATACGACCACAACTGTAAATCTGCTCAACTTTCCTCACTCAGGTTCATCTGTGTCCAGAGGGCATCCATTACCCCCGCTGCTTTGCTGTGTCTCATTGAGGTCTTGCACTTTTACTTCTCCGCCAAGAAAGAGCACGCAGCTTAAAAGTATTGGTCCGTAAGTGCAGCACGAATTTATCAGTTTGCCGGTATGAGTGTATTTAATTAAAGTTTCAAAGTTGTGCTGCTCTCCTATTTTTTTTTTCTTCTTTTCCTCCACATAGGCCATAGCACATTGCTCAAAGAAAGTGGAAGCGTGACAACTGGAGCAAACTCCCTCTAACAAACATCATGTGATCGTATAACAGAGGAGCTGCTGTTCCTGAGGTTTAAAAATGAACCCTCATGTAATAGATTTCAAAGAACAAAATGAGTTGCATCAGGTCGAACTGACGAGCCGTTTCTTTTTTAGCAAAAATAAAAGCAAGAATCGTTGCTGGCAAAATGTAAAATGCGAAAGTTTATTCGGGTCAGGCTGGTAATGACTCCCTCCCACATGCCGACTCAGGAAGATGCCCAACATTGGTAGATGTCATGTGCAGGTAGTAGACAGAGTGAGACATGCACGGTTCACCGATCGGAGCTGTAAGTGGCCACGACCACGCAGTAATTGCAGCCCTCTCTGCATCACTTATTATGAATAAAATATGATGTGGGGTGTTATTCAGCCAAGGATTCGGTCATGTCATTGAGGTGCCATGTAAGTAATAACAGTCTATTACTGCTCCTGCTGGATTGTTGCAGAAATTAAGGGAATGTGAATATGTTACTTTAAAGACTGGCGGGGGGAAAGAAAGAAAAAAAAAAAAAAGAAACCTTCTGCTGGCAGGAACTTTAATAGTTTTGCAGTGTATCACTAGGTGAGATATATGTAAAGTAGTTTCACCTGCTAATAAAGCTGCATAAAGTAACTGATGAATAAAAAATGATTCCAGCCAAGCAGGTAATTCCTGTAAAGCACTGCTTCCCGTCATTCAGTGGTTGCTATTCAAGCTCTAAGCGAGAGTAATCATTAATAGTAATACGGGTGACCTCATAATACAGGACTTTTTCTCTTCACCTCCCAAAAGACTAACTGACTGCTACCATACAAAGTGCATTTCCAACGTAAATTAACATCTAATAACAGAAACAAACACACAGACGACTCTGCATTTAGGTAATATCTGAACTGTTCAAGCAAACATACCGCGCTTAACGACGCCATTAAGAAAGGACAAACACAAAAGCAAAAGCACGACTATATTACTACTCATTTCTTCAGTTTTTTTTAATTACAACACACAACTTTGAAGACAGTCCACATAACAAAAAAAAAAAAAACCCTCAAGGACACTGTGATCTAAACATCCATTTCCAGAAACACAGCCGAGGACACGCTGCACCTATAGACGAATCCCTCGCTCTCTGTTCCATCGATACAGAACACGGGAGAGGGTCTGCGCCGTACTCGTGTTTTGACGTTGGTCTCTTTGTACTTCTGAACCGAGCATTCATTATGCATAAGCAACAAGAAAGCTGCTAATGAAGATTTTATAATTGATAAAAACTGCAACATCAGCACATGCATAAAATTATCATGAGGCCACAGCTAAAAGGGAAGGAAATGAGATAAAAATGAGACAGGGAAAAAAAAAAAGCAGTACTAACGGTCCGAAAACAGCCAGCACATGTATATTGATTTGACTGCTCTGAGTGTGGATGTTTATGACCTTTTTTGCAAACCATGAATTCATCTACCTGCTAAATAGGTAGAAAATGGAGGAGACAAGAAAAGATGACTGAGCACACAAACGGGCAATGAAAGCAAACTGTTAAAATTCAGCGTCGACTGCCTCAGCTTCATGCATCGGGGTGTTTTGTTTGTATTTTCAAACCTGACTTATATTTATAGGAACACATAATGGCAAAATGTGTTTTTGAATGCAGCTGTAGGCACAGAAACAAGGAGGATTTTTTGCTTGTTTGCAATTACTAACTAAAGGTATGCACTCTGCAGATGCTGCACACTCTTCACCACATTGTTTAGCACATGTAAAGCACTTTGAATTGTACCTGCCTGAGTAGAAGATGCTACACGAATAAAAATGTAATCAAATGCTCTAGCTTCTATCCAAATATGTTACGACTAATCGTGATGCATGATATTGAACGTTCTGGCCGATACCGATATTAAGATTTCTGATATCGCTGATAACCTATACGACCGATGTCGATACAAAATTTTTGTTCACACTGAAAAATGAGTATAAGCAAGCACTGTGAGTACATGAAAACTATTGAAAATAAGTCCATACTGAATTAGACCACATAGTCTTCTTTGTTAGGTAACAAAAGTAAAACATATTTAAACATATTTAAACACATTTTAACATATTTAACGTTCAAGTCCAGGACCATTTCAGTAAAAACATCTGTAAAATAGCAGCAATATCAAATGTAGAGACAAAGGAAGTAATGTTGGACAATCATCAGTTTTTCACATCAGCTAAATTTGTTCACCGACCCGATACTGATATATTGGAAAAAACACTAATATCGGCCGATACTGATGTGATCGCCGATATATTGTTCGTCCCTAATGACTGATGATGACTGAATGGAAATGGAAAGCTATGTGATGGAAATGTTGCCATAAATAACGCTTTAGCTATGAGATCCAACCATTGTTGATTGTGCACAACTGAAATAATATAAAATAATCTGAAATCAATGACAGAATCAATGGGGAAAACTTTGCTTCTATACACAACAGTTCAGGAGTTACGGCATCTGAACCAAAACTTCGCCAGCACCGAAATGAAACAACATGAACCGAAATGAAAAACACAACCTCAGTGGCAGAGGTGATACCAAGACGTAGAGGCACCAAAAAATAGTAATTCTCCGTAACAAATACAAACTCATGGATATGGAAAATGCATGAACTCAAAGACCAGCATCACAAATGAAACAACAAAGTGATACACTGCTTTGCTACGATGAAAGGACAAGGCGCGATATGAACAAAGTTAATTCCAAAGAGTGACCATTAAATGTCACCAATGTACCACGTTGTGAGCTACGCAAACCCTCAATTCAGCTGACAAGTCTCGTCCCTTCTGTGGACACGTACTTTAAGAGATGCTGACATTGTCAACAGCAGCATCACAACGAGAAGGATGACTGATTAATTCTGTTCTGTTTTTTTATATCAAGGAAACCACCTGACTTCCATCTCAGTGTTTTATTGCATGAAAACCACCAATGTAATATATACGCAGACATTAGAAAACAGTTGTAGAGGGGGCTGTGAATAATTAACGCTATGATGAAGAAGGTTGTGGAGAGGCGGGGGGGAAGAGAAACTCTCACCCCCACATTTTAATTCTCTGATAAAACTTTCACCTAAATTGTAGGAACAGAGCCTCTTTCTTTTGTCTGAATGATAATGTGCATGCATGGGTGTTTCTGTATTCCGGTTCAGTGACCTTGGGCGTACAGGAGATGGAGTTGCAAAGGCTTCGTGCAGCTCCTCTACTTTGGTAAGTGTGCAGAAAAACGTCAAACATGTTTCTTCCTTTTAATCATAATCCACCCATGGGATCATTACATTAAAGAAAATATAGATTTTTACTTCCAACTGTTTGAATTTGTTATCAACATAGTCACTATTCTCATCTGCAGGGTCATTTAAAATGCAGTTTGCTGCCATTTACTCATACGCAGTTTTGTGATTATTCAGCTGAGATGTTTGAACATGCATTCATAGGTGGATAATTGGACAGTCATATTGATTGACGTGCTGATTTATTCAAAGTGTGTACTGTATGCTTCAGTGTGGAGAGCTGCATTTTTGATAATCAAATCACCTCAGGCCAACAATAAAGCTGTGTTGTTGCTGTTTATTGCTCTCAGTGACAGATGTTTAGCAACACACTGATGGAAACCGAAGTGAAATAGTGCAGCGACAAACCGAATAAGCTCATTTTGATTTCAATTGAAAGCAACATCAAATATTTCTCTGATACTAACCTACAACCTTCTAGTATACGGACTTCTGAAGACATGATTTGCTCAGACCTTGCTTTATGCATTGGTATTAGGAACATTGTGAAAATCAGCTCTTTGTTTTGTGCCCCGGTGTCACGCTGAATATATCTACATGAGTTACTCCAAAAACGGACAGTCAGATAATGAACACGTAACAATCAGAAATAATCTTGGGCGCAGGCCTCTGAAATCGCCCGAGAGGAAAACAACCTGCTCGACGAGCCGAATGCATGCGGCAGACGAGGTAATGCCACGACGCTGTGCACAAAGCAACTTAAGAGGACAGCACTTAGAGGTATGTTTCTCTGAAAAAAAAGCCCCGGCATCTTTGCTCCACTTCTCCCCTGACTGACAGCACACTCCAGAGGAGCCACACCGCAGGACACGCACACTGATCCAGTCTGACACGCCTGACCTTTCCCGGGCCGCACGGCTGGCTCACCGTGCTGCCCGCCCTGCCCGGCTGAAAAGGCCACACAATGCCACGCAGGCAGTGGCATCGCAAGCCCTCCTCAGCCTCCCCTTTACTGCCACCTCAAGAGCTGGCAAGTTGTGTGCTTGGGACTGCGGAAAGACAGCCACTCAATCTGAGAGGCTCTCATCCACAAAACAAGGGCATGCCATCCGAATTTGGCAGTGATATACTGTTGGTATTCCCCCAACACACCCTTAGGTGGAGTGAAGATTTTTCTAAGTGGATTATTGCGTTTTTATTACAAATGACGTGTTTTGCCGCGCAAGGGCGCTTTCTTACTTTGACCTTATACCATTTAAGATGTTTTAATTAAGGCATTGCTCATACACAAAGTGATTATGACGATGAAATTTGCATAATGCTATTAGTCATCGCACTTGTGCCTTGTGCAGCGGCTGGTTAGTGAGGGGGTCTAACATAATGTGTCTGCCAACAGTCTTGGTCGCGGCAGAATAATCTCAGAATAGATGCTGCGGGAGCCCACTAAAGAACAAGGGATGAGAGGACTGTAAGTGCAGAATAGATGCCGCAGCTGTGAAATGAAGAGCTGTCGCATCCAGCGAGCACTTCCCTGCGTAAAGAAAACACTTGGCACAGCAGAAATAAATCATGTGCTCGTGTACTTCAGTGTATGATTGTATTTTTCAAAAACAGAGAAGGAAACGCTCCGGGAATCCAGCCTACGTGACAAGACATGGCCAGTGCTCTCCTTATCTGATGTGTACTTGTGCAAGTATCTTTGAGGATACATAACTGACAAATTGACTTTTAATAGCCAGAACTGTAATGCAATTTAAGAAGCCAGTGACTCAGATACACTTACTGCCCTGGAAAATACACACATTCACTTTGCTGAGTAAAAAAAAAAAACACACACACACACAATCCTACAGTATGTTCCTCATGCAGTCACTTGCAATACGCCCCCCCTTTTAGTAACTGTACTGCATCTCTGCCACATTAGTATGAGCCATTGCAAATGTCCTTTCTGCTGCAATTACAACAAGGAAAAATTTTAAAAATAGAGTGATAATGCATTTCAAATGAAGTGGCTCCTGTTTGCTTTATCCTCTCAGACAACGTCATCAACCTAACAAACATCTCGGGATGATTTGAACTCGGTCGTGAGGTAAGACGACATCAAATGAGGAGACTTCTGTGCGGTCCAGGAGGAGCGAAGCGCTTCTGTACGAGCCAATAAGAAACACCTCAAAGGGACTCCGACACGTCGCGCCAAGGCCGAGGATGTGGAGGGAGCTGTGTGCACTGATGTATGCGTTTGACACATCACAACTTTTCACACACAGATGGATACCCTCGCTTAGGAGGAAAGAAAATCAGTCAATAACCATTTAGTTCGGAGTGTGTGAGCTTTTACAAAATCCTCTCTAGAAGTTCAGGAGATTGTATCGCTGGGGTTTAATCTAGTGGCACCGCGATGGGTTTGGAAGCGGTTTGGACTCTAACAGCATAATTTCTGCAATAAAAAGGTGGAATTCTGCGAATGAGTTAATGGCAGAGCCCCGACACAGCTGGACAGGAGCAAGTGCATTGTAAAGGGTTGAGGTGAACTCGGAATAGAGGCGATTTATATGTCAGGGGGTCAGAGACGGTAATAGGTTGTTTTAAATGTCACTATAGCAGTTTTACCATCCCAGTTTCTCCTATGCATGAATCTCCCCCCTTTTTTTTTATAGTCAGTGGCATTTTGAATTTTGTTGTGTCTCCAACTTGACAATCCCTCCAGCAGGAAGGCAGTGAGTACCCATCCCATCACTGCTCAGACAGAAGGATGTGCAGATTTGCAAAAAAACAAAAGTTTCATTCTGAACACATCAAGGGGGAGACAGTAGTTTTAGGGCATCCTGTATCTGATGCCCTGATGATCTGTGTGTAGGGGGGGGGATGACATATTAACACATGGACGCAGGTATTACCTTTTATTCCTCTGGGCCTCCTTCTTATCCATAATGACGGGCACACAGTTCGTTAGCTCGGTCCAGTCTGCGTGCAGTCCGCAGCTCCAGCCGGTGGAGAACCGGGAGAAGAGCCAGGACTCCTCTTTCCCCGGTCGGTGACATGTGCATTTCTTCTGTCCGGGCTTGCAGTCGCACGGCTGCTCCAAGCGAATATTCCTCACCAAGTGCCTCCCGAAAGTGGTTCCCCCGGTCTTCTGGATGTGCAAAAACACGATCACGTCGTCCCCCTTGATGTTGAACTCCACGTGTCTGTCAAGGTCTCTCTCGGTGAAGTTGAATTTGGACGGCAGTTTGGGAGGGCTGTCATCCTCCAGGTCTTGATCTCTGTAGAAATCATCGCTGTCCTGATACGGGGATGAAAGTAGGCTCACCCCTCGTAATTTCTCCTCAGTCTTAAAGTGGCACGAATTGCTGCCAGCAGGACATATGTACTGGTAACCTATCATAACAAAAAGCACCGCTAAAATAGGAACCAAAATCAGCTTACTGGATCTATCATCCATCATATCAAGATAGTGTCTTCATTCCATTACTGTGAATAACAAGTAGCACCCATGGGCTCTTCGGAGATCAATATTCCTCCATGCCTTAGAAATAGATTAAAGGTACATATTGTTTAAGTGCCACATGTTGATCAGATAACACCCTCCAATATGCACAAAAAAAAAGGAGAAGTCCACCTTTTTTTCTTTTTTTTCGTTTCTGCGCTGGAAATCTTGTCCAAATTCAAGAGTCATGGCATATAAGTCTCTGGCTGTCCAACTTCTGAAGCCGGTGTGGAGCTGCATCGACGACTCCCATTGCTCCGGAATCAAGTTGAAAACGAGGCAATCGAAGAGTTTTATTCTTCTTAGTTGTACTCCTTCTTTATTCTTACAGCTGATCCCATGCGGGCGAAAACACAGTGTGGCTCATTTCGTTGGCAGACTTTTCCAGCAGGAACGTCGCCTTTGGACGGCTCGCACTGTTGGGCTGGATCCTCCGGCTGCACATCTACAGCATCCTATACGGGCTCAGACAGTCTGACTGACTGTGCTGAAGCAGTGCTTTTGAGAGGATGCTGCTGCATCCGAGCCGACAAATATGCGTTACGCTCTCGTCGCGGTTGGGCTGGGAGAGCTCTACATCCCATCCCCGTCCATCCCATAATCTTGTTTAACACAGTGGAAAGCCTGAAGCCCACACGGACACGAAACATGGAGATTTAACCACATATAAACACCTAATCCTCTGTAACTTTTTTTTTTTTTGAAGTGCATTCATCCAAGTGGGATGATGAAAGGAAATATAATCTATCTATCTATCTATCTATCTATCTATCTATCTATCTATCTATCTATCTATCTATCTATCTATCTATCTATCTATCAAACCCAAAGTTTTCACTAATATTAAATAAAAAACGAGTGAGAGTGAAATGGGTTTAAAGGAGCATTCCCCCCATTTTACCCATAATAAAACAAAACAAAACAAAAATATTTCACTAGTTCATTCCACCTGTGCAATCAAGTTTGTGCAATGAGATTAATCCAATGCTGCCCTCAAAAAGAATACAAATCAAATAAATAAATAAATAAATAAAGAACAAACAAACAAACAAACAAACCCCGATGATGTCATTGGGGTAGGGAGCCAAAAAAGGCTTGAGCACTTACCAGGCAGGAAGGGAGAAATGGAAAGTTTTATGAGGCTGCGTGGCTTGGAACATCCCAGCATCCAGCATATATGACTTCTAGAGATTAAAAATGGAAAAAGATATCAGTCTCTGCTTACTTGATTAAGACCTTTTTTTTTTTTCTCCTTCATCTAGCTCTCACAAATACATAAGCTTTATGGAAGTCTAATACTAAATTGCTAGACTGCCTTTTTCATTTGCTGTTGATTTACTAATGGATGCATATAGGCTAGCCTAAAAAAAGTTTTATCCATGACAGCAACAATAACAGCAACACTATTATTATTACTGTCATTATTATTATTATTATT
>NW_007578005.1:137985-196190 GCF_000690725.1 Stegastes partitus | reverse complement strand
ATTAATGCCATTTAAGTATATTAAATTGTGAATAATAATAATAATAATAATAATAATAATAATAATAATAATAATTAGTATTTTCATTCACAAGCAGAAGGAACTGGCTACCCAGTGTAACACGTACACATAATCACTCAGTACACAGCAGTGCAGCTTCAACATGCTGTGGTGTTTCGCAGGAAAATGTTTCAGCGTCAGCGTCTGTCTCTTTAGCTGTCTGTTACTGTGCCTGATTGATATCCAATTTTATCACCAGATTTTAAATAATTATACAGTGACTGTCACTTAATGTGTCGTTATGAACCACGTGAGCACAGTGTCTGAAAACGATTATATGCCGTGATTTTTTTTTCTTATCTTGTGGTTGTTTCAGGGACGAATAACAGTCCGCAGGAGCCACCTCGATACACCGCAACCCCGGCAACTTGCTAGCTGTACGGGCTGCTAGCTGCCCAAAATACCTACCTGAAGCCCTTTGCTTTGTATGGAAGCGGTCAGCATCACCACCGGGGTGAGAGCTATATTATTGGTAACACGGTAAACAGAAGCTATGTCCTTGTAAAGTACACGGCTGCATATCTGTAGCAAGCCGTGTTTGCTGTCTCTGTTAGCCAAATCACGCTACTGTGCTGTTTTAGTTCACGGCGAGGCTGTTTACTTGTAGTCTGCAGCTAAGTTAACTTCAGTCTGTTATGTGTGACCCTTCTAACGACCGTTATTTTTATTAGTAGGTCCAGCTAGCCAACATAAAGCTCTCATGTTGCTAGCAGCTCCCGCTGTCAGAATTTGCGAGAGTTTTTAAAAGACGTCTGTTTGCACCGGTTTTGTGGTTGAGATAATAACTTACAGTAACTACGTGGCACTGACTCAAAAGCCCGAGGAGCTAAACTGACAGCGTTGTGTTTGCTCTCAACCGCCGCAGGTTCATGTTCCGTCGCGATAATGAGGAGCTTTATTGTGCTGTCCCTGCTGCTGCTGAACATACATCATGTTATATCAGCACCCAAAGGCGTCACTGCCAGTCTTAAAGCCAAGTGGAGCATGACACCTTTCCTCCTGGAGACAAGGTACGGTTCTTTTCCCCCCTGGGAGTGCATGTGTGCCATTCAAACTAATCTGCAATGAACAGGGCCGCAGCCAGACTGAGGTCATGAGTCCTAGCCCCCATATGCACCCTTTAGGAAGGTTACAGCTATACATTGTTTGTATCATTGCATACACTGCTGTTTTATTGTATTTTTTAATTATTAATCATTACCATAAAAAATATCAAAAACTCATGCAATAATGCCCATCACAATGTCTCAGGAACAGTCCAACACCTAAAAATCTTCAATTTACACAGAATTTCTCACAAGCAGCTAGAAGTAGCCCACTCATTTTGTATAAGAACCAACCGTAACTACAATACTCATTGTATTGTTTAATTTCATACAAACTGCAAAGTTAACTCAACTTGCACATTTCTGTTGAAGTTGCAGTTTTGAAATACTCATTCTGCTCGTTATCTGCCTCACTTTAGTCCTTTTGTTGTTATTCTACTTTTATAGACTTAATTTACTCTATTTTCTAAGTTGTTGTGATTTGGTGTTTTCTTTTTGCTGCTGTAACAAAACAATTTCCCAGGTCTGGGATTAATTAAGTTTTTCTATTCTATTCTATTCTATTCTATTCTATTCTATTCTATTCTATTCTATAACTGAAGTGATTAACTGATTATCAGCATAATTGATGATTTATTTTTTATTTTAATCAATTACTTGTTTCAGTTCCACCCTATAACCTTCTCATAAAATGAACCTGCCAGTAGACTGAAATTATTTTATGTATTGATTTTTTTAATGTATTACTTTTGCAACCATTAGTTGATTAATCCATTAAACTTCTTTTTATGATTGCCTAATTGTCAAAAATCATATAAATGCACAACGTTGGATTTTTTCAGGTTCTCACCTGTAATCATTTATACATTTTTTTTGGTCTTGTGTTATTTTAAGTTAAAAACTCTGGGTTTGGATAACATGAGGGACATTTTCATCATTTTCAGTTGTTTTGCAGACCAAATGATTAACTGGAAATATTGTCTGCAGATAAACTAATATATTGAAAATAATCATTAGTTGCGCTCTTAATGTTGTTGATTCAGGCGACTCTCCAGTTGTAATGTAATCCAACTAGTCTAAGCCAAATCTGTTGAGTCTAAAAAAAGTCTGGAATTTGTGTATAAAATGGCCACTATGTATAAGTTCTTGTAGAACACAAACTCTCCCCAGGCTGTTCAGACATCCATATTCCCACAGTAAATACACAGGACACGACCTCAATATATCTGGCAATAAATACAAAAATAACTCACATAGAACATGATTTTGTTACTTGGCAGTTCTTATTGTGTTATGTTGTAGAGCAGGGGTGTCGACATCCGGTCCTCGAGGGCCGCAATCCTGCATGTTTTAGATGTGTCCTTCTTCCAACACACCTGATTCAAATGATCAGGATCGTTATCAGACTTCTGCAGAGCTTGATGATGAGCTGATCATTTGAATCAGGTGTGTTGGAAGAGGGAAACATCTAAAACATGCAGGATCGCGGCCCTCGAGGACCGCAGTTCGACACCCCTGTTGTAGAGGATGGGAACAACTGCAGAGTGTGGCTTCCCGTAATTGTATAATAATTGTTGAAAAATGATTCTTACGTTGACTTTTATCAGTCAAAATGATGGATTCCATTATAAAAGACCCAACAACTTGGTAAATGTGTTTCCTCAAGTCTATAACAGACTTTCAGTAAACGGCATCCATATGTAATTTTGTTGTTTTACCATCTATTTATCAATTACAACACCATTTAAAAAATAGTCATGTACAAAGTTTTCTATTTGCACTTTTAATACACGATTTGGCCATCAGCCTGTGATTTTTGTTTGTGTGTAAATATTCCTCTTAACATCAGAGCTTCCTGCATGTTTATGATGTCTGTGTAATGCTGTATGATGCTGATATTGGGTGAAATTATTCCAGAAAATTTGAAATGATTATGTGGTCTGTAGCTTGAGCTGTTGGGCAGTCAGAAAATGGTTACTTAGATACTGTGGTTGCTGACTTTCATTTTCTCCTGTGCAGCGAGTTTATTGGAGAAGATGGGAATGAGAAATTCTGGCAGTTTGTTGACACTGTGAAAGAACTCACTGTATACAAGCATGGAGGTATGTTTTTTTAAATTTTTTTTAAGCAAGCCATTACTTTGATTGTAGAGGTGTGATTGCTGTATCAAACTGATTTTGAATAATTTAACTCAACTTCTAATAAGCGTCATTATTATGAATGCTGACCTTCCAGAGTCTGTGCGCTCCTACTACAACTTGATCATTAAGAAGGCTGGCCAGTTCCTCACAGCCCTTCAAGTTAATCTCCTCAGATTTGCTCTGGCCCTCCGGTCCTACTCGCCAGCTGTTCATGCATCCCAGCAGGTATGTTGTCATCAAAACAGTACGAATTTAACTATCATAAAGTCATCTCAAAAGCAGATGGGGAATGCAAGAGGGCAAGGTCCATTTCTTGTCAGAGGTGTTTATGTTTTCTCTTCACTCTAACCTTAACCCAGGATGCTCTGCAGGCCTTACCTTGTGTTTTTCCTCAGTTGCTTTGGCGTCGTCTTAAAATAATGGTTATTCTCAAACAAGCATTCTATGGTTGTGAATCTTCTCCATTGGTCTCTCACTGAATTCAAATATACATGGATAATTATTCTGAATTGATCCCTTGATGAACATTAGGAGCTCATGTAAATTAAAAAGAGAAAAAAAAATCTCAAACCCAACATTATCATAATGCCAGAAGAATTGATAATGAATGAATTTACAAATCCATTCAGGTAATTCTGGCATTTTAGTGCAACTTGTCACACGTTGTTAGATGTAGCTTACAGGTGCAACCCTTGGAGCATAATTTCTTATAAATATTTATACGACAAGATAGTTTTAGGTACCACAATTCTTGAATATGGAACAGGCAGACCTCAGAGAGAAACAACATCGTGTTTATACCAGAAGAAAAGGTGTAAAAATTCATGATGTTTGGTAAGGGAAAGTTGCACTGAGAGGACTGGAAAGAGTCAGGCAATCAAAACCTGCAGTGGATGCTCAATGTGAGTATATTACAGCAGAGGCCAAAAAGATTTTTGCTTATAGTGAGCAAATATGAGATGTGATGTAAATGGAGTGCTGTTGCCAGAAAGGCAAAAGTGATTGGATGGAGGGTGCAGTGTGGAGTTATTTTACATTTTCCATTTACTTAAGTTTTAGATTTTACATTTTATGAGACTTTTAAGTGCACACTGTAAGTAGGGGGTATGCATTAGTAGTACCTATTGAGAGACTTTTTTTTAATTCAAGGTGGTGTTTATGTGATGTTAGTTTTGAAGGATACTCGTGTCAGGGTTTGACTTTGACATTAGGTAACTGTATGCGGGTCTGAGTGAGAAATGAAATAAAGAAACTCAAGTGCACCCTGACTCTCAGTGTCTTTAGCTTTTTGCTATTTTTTTTTCAGCATTTATAAAGAGAAATTTCATTTAGATGACAGTCGGGGACTGGTTGATGAATTTCTCTCATTTAAGAATGTGTTAAACATTTGAGCGAATGAATTGCCTTTTGCTGGTGAAATAAAGTGCTGTGCTGCACAGTTTATATTGGGCTGGTGATTAAAGTTGCTCTTAGGCTTGCAGAATATTACCACATATTACTGAAAGTTTGCCTAAATAGTATTAGAAACAGCACAGTTGGAGTCTGGAGAGTGCTGAGAATATATTAATCAGATAACCAAGGTCTGTGCTGAGGAGTAAAAAGTGGGATGCTGGACTTAGTGATTATAGACTTGCTATGGTGTGTTTTTATTTAATCCAAATTGCATCACATTGGTGTAATCACATGCACTTTAATGTGACTAATCCACATGGGGACAAAAATACCAAATCCTGGCACGAGGAGGGCTATGTTGTAGCCGTTGTGTTATTGAACAGTTTTTGCTCCTTCTCTTGACAGATAGCCAGTGATGAGCCTCCGCCTGAGGCTTGCCCTGCCTTTGTCTCCATCCATGGTCAACGTAGCTGCAGCACCAAGGACATCAAGAAGCTCCTGAAGGCAGCTGCAGGCAGGTAACATGGAATAGCACCGTGTCCCCCCTCTGTGGATAAACTGAATCCGTTAGAGCAGAACAAAATGAAAAGTTTAAAATTATTTGTTATAAAATTTTGATTGCTTGGTGCTTTTTTTACTGATTCCTACGAGTTCTAAAACAACATTAACAACATTTCCAAATGTTTGCAGGCCTAAACCGTATTTATACAAGAATGACCACACATATCCAGGGGTCAATAAAACAGACGTGCCAGTTGTGATCCTGTATGCTGAGATTGGAACCAAGAAGTTCACCTCTTTCCATAAAGTGCTGTCAGAGAAGGCCGAAGAGGGCATGCTTATATATGTGCTGCGGCATTATGTAGCGGTGAGTAGCAGGACTTTGGCTTCTGTATCTTTCTTTTGACTTTGCTGAATAATATGTTTTGCTGTTCACCCTTGTGAATAGGTTATCTTTAAGTTCAACTTGTGCTCAAGTCTTTTGTCTTTCTACACAGGCGGTCTCAGTTAGGTTGTGATATTGTTCTTATTGTAAACACATCTCATAAAAACAATGAAATCAGCTTTAAATTTATTCAGCTTACAAGTGCTGCCAGTGCAATTGCTTATCTCCTCTGTGCTAAAGGCCTATACTGTTCTTTCTTTTTTGTTTTTTTGCTAAGATGATTGTACTTGAAATAGTGACACAAGCTGGGTTATCAGAAGACTGACCAGTGGTGTTAATTTGGCATCTGAGATTGATTTGTGTATTATCTTTGGTCAAACTGTTGTGCTTTTTGTTAGTTTTAGTCTAGGTTTAGTCAGCAGCAACTAAACACGTCATTATTGTTTTTGTCACTGTGATTTTAGTCCCCCTTTTTTTTTTTTTTTACATTTTCAGTCTTCATATCTTCTTAGCATTTTGAGACTGTAGCAGTTGCCCTCTTTGTGTATGACTACCACAATTGCTGGTGTCTGTTGCGAGGTTAGTTGAAAAGGCTCAGTGTCCATGTCCCTCTGCTCTGCAGTGATACAACAGCGGACTCTCCTCAGTAAATAACGTTATCATTTTCAAACTCCGGCTGTTTAAACAGAACCGGTCCCTCCCTGACAGTCCTGCTCGCCTAACATTAGCATTACCACAGCTACGTGTTCTCTTTACTACAACGCAGAGAAATATCTTTGAAAAGAAGTTTCACTTACCGTTCACTAAAAAGCTTCTTTTCTGCTTGGGTTTAGATTGAGACGAGAGATTTTTTGATAATATTACTACACTGAGCAATATTCAGTGACAGTATTTCTTTAGCAAACAAGTAGAGGACATCTTTATGAATACATCCTAGTCAAAGTAACGTTATATTACCCTTTTATATATGTGTGTGTGTCACCAGCTGCCTGCATGTTAGTGTTTTGTCTGAGCTGTTGTATCTTTTCATATTAATTTAGTTCAAAAATCTGTTCCTTTCAAGAGCCGGAAAATCTGATAATTACTGACAGACACGAAACGCTACTGAATTCAAGCAGTGGAAGAAATTCAAACAAATCAATCTACTGAATAAGCTATGTTTTGCTGCTGCAGATCGGCATACAAGACTTTTCTTTTAAACAGTGCTTATTTCATATATCCATTTGTCCATTCTGTCCATTATTGTTTCATTGTTATTCATTGACGAAAATTACGAAAAACGTTATATCATAGAACTCATCTTGTGACTTTTTATTTCAAGTTTCCCTTTCCTCGTGAAAAGTAGGTCGTCAACACATGTTTTTGTTGATGACATGAATACTGGTAAACAGTGTTTACTGATACGTGCTTTAAAGAATTAACAGATTCCTCAAAAACTGAGACTGAGAAAGCATGAAAGATGCTTTTCTTTAAGATGTGTTGAAGGAAAGCAGAGTGTGGGTGTGAAAGTCTTCTGATTGTGCTTGTGAAAGACTGAGGCAGTGCTTTGAGTCTCGGTGACATCAGTGTCAAGGTTGAAAGTCAGTGAATCTGCTGCTGTATGTGGCGGTCCATGTGCTTTTTGTTCCCACTGATAAAAACATTTTATTGCTTTGACTGACTGTAGTAATAAAAAAATCCCCTCTATTAACAGACCGTTAACACTTACACAGAGAAATACACAGATATACACAACATGCTCAAAGGAAAGTGGGCTTAAAGATGCGGTTTGCAAACAGGGACTGAAGCAAAAGTGATTAGATGGGAGTCAGGGTTTGGGAATAAGGGCCAAGCCAAAGCAGTGAAAGACAGCTACAGATTATTATCCATCCTCCACCAAAAAGTACAGTTGTGCTTTTTATTTAGACAGGTAGGGTTCTCTTGACACCTGTCAGCCACGGATTTCTTCATCACGCTGTCAGAGTCCAATGGAGGATTACTTTACACAGTTCTAGCCATCTGTTGACATTGCACATGCTGATCTTCGGCTTGTGCTCTGCCAACATTCCTCGCTCCTAGAGGCAGTTTGGAACTTGAATGTGACTTTTACAACTCGAGACAAATGGTTTTAATGTGCCAGCACTTGGCTTGCTGCATTGTGGCTGAGCCCTTGTTGGTTCTAGACATTCCACTTCATTACAGTAGTTGCAGTTATCCAGTGAAAAAATCCGATTTATTGGAAAGATCTCATGATAGATCCCAAGCTGAACGTCTCAAAGTGCTTTAGTATGATCCATTCTACTGCAGATTTTTGTCAATGCAAATTTATTTTCTGTTTGATTGATTTTTACACCCAATTTTGCAGAAATGTGTGCGACTGAGGCAGCTTAACCCGGTAGTTAAAAGAGGTAGCATCATTTTGGTAATATAGTACATGTAGTTACAGGCAGAAAGCACTCCGTGTGGGATAGAGCTGCAGTGCTGATGATTATTTTCACAGTACTTTTAACAGGAATGTATGTATAAACAAAACTCTGCTGCTTTACATTGAAGCCAATGCTTTGCTTGCAATTGCTGCAGGATCCAAAGCCTCAAAAGATGCTTTTATCTGGTTATGGTGTTGAGTTGGCTATCAAAAGCACGGAATACAAAGCTGTAGATGACACCAAAGTAAAAGGTCAGTTGGTGACTTATCAAACATTGTGTGTTGGACCTCGCTGTTTCCAAGGCAATTAAACACAAATCTTTTGCTTTATAGATCCAAAGACAGTTATAAATGCTGAGGATGATGATAATGAAGAAATCCAAGGATTCTTTTTTGGAACATTAAAGTGAGTTGCTAAACTGTATGATATTAATTGCCTTGTATTTTCTGTTATCGCTGCTGGACGTCTTGTGTTTTGAATTACTTGACGTAGAGATAAAAGAGATCCTTGCAGTCATTGTTTCTTTTTTCTTTTTTTTTTTCCTTTTGCTTCTTTTAAGAAAATCTCACCCTGAACTCCAGGAGCAACTTGTTGAGCTTCACAAACATCTCATTGAAAGCAGTAATGACATGGCGCCCCTAAAAGTGTGGGAAATGCAAGGTATCAAAATACCATTTCACTATGTTTCATAATACTTTATATTATTGGGATGTTTCAAAGTTTGTTTGTTTTTTTTACAATATTCGCTTACAGTTGTTAATAGCTATTATCATGCACTAACATAGTTGTTAACGAGTTTTTAGCCTGAAAGGAAACCCAAGGTAACATGCACTAAGTATGCATTGTTAATGCTGAGAAAATGTCAGTACAGATTACATCAGGAGGATGTGATCAGATGTTGTGGTTACCACAATAAACACTTTATTCTTTCTAAGCATGAGCGTGCCTCTATAAATAATCATATGCAATACATTGAAAACATTTCCTGATGCAGGTACATTCATCATTCTAGTTTACCATGTAGTACTTACTCAGGCTCTATAAACATAGTGAAGTAATATCGGAGATTCATTGACAGCGCTGATGCTGACAGCATGTGATTATCTTACTAGACAGTTGTTGATGACAGCAGTAATGAGCATTGCAAAATTAAATGTAGTAGTTTTTATTTTTTGTAGCATCTGTCCAAGCTTTAACAGCGACTGTCATCAACATAATATCTGTAGTATAAAAATAATGAGCACATCTTAGCAGGAGAAAGATTTGTTTGAAATTCAAAGCAGGATAAAAGCATTCTGTCACATGTTTTCTAACTTAAAAATATATATTCTGAAGTGGGCACCTAACAGCCACAGCAAACAGAACAAGTGGACAGGTGTAATGACATAAAGAGACTATAGAAAGAAATACAGATATCTAAATATACTATGGGCAGGCCCAAAGAGAATGAAACCTACACTTCAGTACATGTAACAGTCACTGATGGACAATTTAAAGCTGTTTATATATCCATATTAACCTACTGAAGATATACTGTACATTAATATAACTATGTCATTTTGTGCAATCCAACTTTACACATTTAACTAACAGGTAATCATTTTAACAGGCAGTAGCATTTTGTTACAGCTAATGTAAATGCTTTGATTTCTTAGCATGGATTTAATTAGTCCTAAATCATGCGCATTTGTCGACGTGTGAATGTTGATGTTGTCATTATTTGATCTCTGCAGATCTAAGTTTCCAGGCAGCTGCCAGAATTATGTCCGTGCCAAAGTTTGATGCTTTGAAGCTCATGCGAGACCTCAGCCAGAACTTTCCAAGCAAAGCCAGGTGAGAAAATTCATCTTATTTTCTCTTTCTGGTTGACTGGCTAAAACATTTCTTACAGTCCCAAAATCCATACTGAGTCCTGCTCTGTGTTACAATGTGTGAATCCAGGCACAACAGATGCTTTTGTTTAAGTGCACATAAAATGTTCCATTTGTAAAGCCATTTATTTGAGCATTATTACTCCTTCCTGTGATACCTAGTACCTCCACAACAAACATATATAAATGTAAACAAATCTGTAATGCAGAGATCTAATCAGCTTTTTTGATGTTGCTTGTTTTGGCTCAGTCAGCTTGTAATAACACCAGAAAGTGCTGAGTAAGAGTTGGGTATTTACAGCGAATTGACTGCAAACACACCGTCTTGAGGGCCCACAGGTTTTTGGAGATTAAAACTGGCATTTTACTGCCGGCTGGGGATGTGGTAAAAGCTGATGGTGACTGTACATGTTTTACTGTTCCCACAGATCACTGACAAGAGTGGCCGTAAAGCAGGAAATGAGAAAAGAAATTGAGGAGAACCAAAAGGTGGGATAACATAAGCAGTGTTTCCGCATGATAGTGTATCTCTGGAAACGTCTGTAGCCATTGTACAAGTTGTATTTTACAGATTAAGCTTTTAATCTGTATCCGATATAAACTCCATAACATTTCAAATTTGACATTATACTTTTGCTTTTCTCCTCGTCTCTGTTCACACTCTATCCTTTCTAATTTGTGCTGTAGTCTCTGTACACATAGTTTCTTGTGAAAACATTAAACTTTAGTGGCAGAATCACTCATTTAGGGGTTTTGGCTTTCGAATAACACTTTGATCTTGTTCTTTCAGCATCTGAGCGAGACCATTGGTGTTCACCCGGGAGACGGGGAGCTCTTCATCAACGGACTGCACATTGATCTGGACCTTCACAACCCTTTCAGGTAAGAACCCAGCAGGAGGGCGCAGTGGTCTGCCAGCACTCTCCTCAGGAAGCCACAGACCAACACATTGGCGCAGTCGTCTCGCTGCAATGCAAATCCACTGACACGCTGCTAATGTGTATGAAAAAAAAATAACTGGCAATTTTGTGCTTACAGCATTTTGGACATCCTCAGAGGAGAAGCCAGGGTCTTGGAGGGGCTGCATAACCTCGGCATAAAGGGAGAACATCAAGGCAAGCTGCTGAGGTTACCTGTGAACGCAGTGGATGACAGTTATGCCTTAGATATCAGACATCCAGCTGTAATGGTGAGCACTGCCCAGAAGCACTATTCTCTTGGCCCAGTTCAGTACTGCAGGTGTTTTTTTTTGTGTGTGCTTATATCAGAGTGGAAATCAGTCGACTGGTCATCAGGCTATTGCAACAATCTTGAGCCCACCAGCCCCTCAGTTAATAACTGGGAAGTTAGCCAAGAAAAGTTATCAAATTAAAAACTTGCAAGTTTTCATTTTGCTGCCTCTGGTCAGTTTAATATTATAAGTACTATAAAAATTCCAGAGATATGAAGATAATAAGCCTGTCCACTCTCAACTGGAATGTTTGTCATTTCAGCCCTTCTCTCCTCTTGTAGTGACTAAAAGTATGAACTGTATCTGTCTCAGAGACAAGAAGAAAGTGTGTAAGAGACTAGTGATAGTCTGCCAGTGAGGCAAGCACTTGGACTGTGAAAAGGCTTGAGAATTACAGTGAGAAAGACCACTGTTATTGCCAGATTGCCCTGCAGTAAAGGATCATTTTATCTCCCATTCTGGTGTTTTATCAGAAAAGGGCATCATAGCCTTTCTGATTTGTAGGAGTAGAACAATTTTATATGTTGTACACATCAAAACAAGCACATTTCTATTAGGTTGGAGCTTACTTTTTTATTTACAGGCACATAACTATCTGTTTATTGAGCATGTTGGGTACAGTAATGGGAGCACGTTTAGATAAAATGTTGCCATCGTTTCTCCTTGGGTGGAAAGTTAATAAGAAACGTTCCTTTCATTAGTCGCAAAAGCTACCAGTGTGTAATATGTTAGAACTCTAAAACTATAACAGATGATACTTGTGCTTATCACCACAATGAGTTATTGGTGTGAAGTGCAATGTTTACTTTATGTTGGAAGTGTAACTGCAGCCAGAAACTAAGTGACGCCAGCACTCGAAACCCAACATCTGTGAATGAATGTCTTTAATTTTGGAGGGTTTTGTCCCACCAGAGCTTACAACAACATAAATTGTTCATTTTACAGACCACAATAACCGATTTGAAAAAATAATTTATGTATAGTAAGTGAGTGTCTCGTGTTTTGTCAGTTACATGTAGCAAAAAACATGTTGATATATACACTCTTATTATACCCAAAAGAAATTCTTTAGTACTACTAAACCACAGAGTCCAGTCTAAAATCCAGTCCAGTCTAATCATTACTTTTTGTCATGTATGTTTCAGTGGCTGAATGACATTGAGAACGACATCATGTACCACAACTGGCCAGCAGGCGTACAGGAGCTCCTCCGAGCTACCTTTCCTGGAGTCATCCGGCAGATCAGACGCAATTTCTTTAATCTGGTGAGTTTGCGAGAAGCACAGAAATGCCAAGTGAAGACTGAGTGACAGTTGTGGCCTTATACCCTTAGAAGTATGAGGACCTGGTTCGACTCCTGGCTAGCTGGACCTTTTTCTGCACTTTTCCTGCCTACATTGCGCTCTCCCAGTAAATGCAAAAATATCCTAAAATGATCTTAAAAACAAAGGTCTTTATTCTGGCTTAAATTACTCACATGCTTTGTCTGATTTCAGGTGTTTGTTTTTACAACATTTCAGTTAATGTACTGCAAAGACTGGAATACTTAACATTGGCTTTAATGCCTCGAAACAGTCTTGGACCAAGCGATCTGTGTATTTCTTGCCTGCCAAACTTTATTTCTTTAAGGATCCAATCTGGATAGCAAGTGTTTGTGAAGGCTTTGTGACCCAGGTTTGGTAATGATCCCTTTGCTGTTAGGTGCTGTTTCTGGATCCACTGCAGGAAGAAAGTGTTGAACTGGTGAAGCTGGCAGAGCTTTTCTACAAGCATAAGATCCCCCTAAGGTTGGTTCTGCTATTTGTCACACCTCTACAGCTGTTTATGTGGTCTAGTCTTGGCATTTATAATCTTTACCAGGTAGTGATTCTCATTTCACCTGCAAATTGAATACTTGTTTTGTCCCATTCCTATAGAATTGGATTTGTGTTTGTTGTCAACACCAAAGATGAGATTGATGGCTTCTCAGATGCAGGGGTTGGATTTTACCGACTGCTGAATTACATCGCAGACGAATACGATTTATCCCAGGCTCTGATGTCTGTGGTCTCAGTAAGTATATCACATACATAAATCTCTGTTGTTTTAGCAAGTGTTTCTTGGCAGCTCATGTCCCTTCATGTCTCAGAAGTCAGTTGCTTTATTGAACCTTGTGTTATCCTACAATTTGAGACATCGTTGGACGAGAGGAGTGAGTGGGATTTTTGTGTCTGCTATCATCTTTTTCAAGAGGACTTGGAAATTATTGACAGTGGCAGGGATTGTAAAACAGTGACGGTCAAGTCTGAACTGTCTTGCCACTCTCTTGCAGTTATACAACAAAGTAGACGTAGGGGAGACGCTGTCTGTTGAGACGCTCTCTTCTTACCTGAAGACAAAATTCCCAAAAGCCAATTCTGAAAGGATTCTTGGTGTGGACTCCGAGTATGATGATAAAAGAAAGGTAAGCTGGAACAGGTCTTGATTTTGTTCATTGGAAGTAACAATAACTCCATAATCTGTCATTAATGAAGAGCAACATCCCAGTATTTAGTCTACGTTTTGTTTGCTCCAGGACGGTGCCCTGTTCTACAAACAGAGTGGCCTGGGTGCTCTGCCTCTGGCCTTATTTAATGGAGTTCCACTGAGCCCAGATGAGATGGACCCAGAGGAGCTGGAGACCGTCATCCTGCAGCGCATTATGGACACCACCACTGCCTTTCAGAGAGCTGTCTTTATGGTATGACACATATGCATGGACAGAGATTCACCATTTGTTTTATTAAAACTTGCTAAACGTTCTTCTTTTTTTGTTGTGAAGTAAAACTTTCAGATTATTATAAATAAGGGAACTGATGTAAAGTTGGGTAAAATATTAGATGGAGTATAAAACAGGATAAACCTAGGCTGGTATTATGTGTTCAGCAAAATGTGGTAAATATTTAAAAGTATGTTAGCTAACTCATCTATAACTAGGTTCCTTTTTGCTCGATTTGCTAGACTGAAGGTCCCTGCAGTTTGCAGTTATATATTCCTTCTTAGCCTTCTACGTTTTGTATTTATAGGCATGTTTACACCAAATTGCATGTCAATCAATCAATCAATCAATCTTTATTTCTAAAGACTTAGGGCCTACGCCAGATCCACTGTATTCTCAAAGACTGATCTTATCAGTGATGTAACTCTCATACTTTTTTGTCCTTTACCTTACAGGGTCAATTAACTGAAGGCTCAGATGTGGTGGACTATCTAATGGAACAGGCCAACGTGGTTCCCAGGATGAACCCTCTTATTTTAAGCACTGATCGAAAGTACCTTGACTTCACGGCCACACCAGGTGATTTAAGCTACTTACGCGATCAGATATTGATTCACTTTCTACATTGCTCTCATGTTATACTTTCTTGCTTTGCAGTTGTAGACGACTGGGAGGACACAACTATGTTCTCATTCTTGGACTCCAGAGACAAAACAGCTGTGATGGCAAAGAGAGTAAAGTACTTCACAAATAGTGGTAAGAAGTTGCTCATGATTGTTTTGCTTATAAACGCTATTTCGGATGAATGCACACCATTTCATTTTCAGAGTTTCACAGTCACTTGTAGCAGTATAGATTACTTATACAAGCATCCAAAGTGGAATTACTATTGTACATTTATTTGCTGAATATCTGTAAAATGAGCAGTATCTAAACAAAATGATTCTACACTGCTTCACTGATCTCTGAAAATGTGAAATTGACCTTTGTGAAGGCAGACAGGCTGTGCCTCCAGCAAGATCATTGCTGAGTTTTCTGACTGGCTTTCAGCCAGCAGTCTAAATGGTCATCAGAGCTGCATTTCACTGCTCAGGCCCAGAGTGTAAACGCAGTCAGGCTGAGGAGGCTGATTGCCATCCTCTCTCTGTGGACTAGCTGACCAGCCAACTGCCTGCTTTTCTGACTGACTGGCTGACTGGCTGGGGGGAATTTAACTATGACAGGTGGCATAGTTCTCCTTTAATATGCTCAGCTCTCTGCCAGATGTCTCGTTCTCTCTCACCTCTGACACACAAACTAAACATTCACTGTAATGATTTGGGATGCAAATGTACCCCAATAGTCAAATGCCAAATGAATGCTTGAAAGAGAACTGATGCTAAAATGGACCATGTGCATCCCTTTGCGACCACTCTGTCCGTCTTCTAATACCTATTTTCAGCAACAAAATGCACCGTATCACAAAGCACATGTCATCTCAGGCTCATCCCACCGACATGACAATGAGCTTAGTGTACACCAATGGCCTCCACAGGCACCAGAGCACTTTTAGGATGCAGTGGATGAGAAATTTGCAGCATGAATGCGCAGGCAAAAAATCTACTGCAAGTGCATGATGCTGTCATGTCAGCATGGAACAGAATCTTCAAGTTTTGTGGCATGGATTCAACAAAGTGTTGAAGTGCCACCAAAAAATCTAACTTACTTTAAAAAGAAAAGAAGAAAAAGAAGAAAAAAATTCCTCTCACTGATTAAAATGTGTAATAACACAGTGCTTGAAATTCTACGCAGCATTTCTGTATATTTGGTACAATAGATATGTTTTGGTCTTTTGTCCTAGATGAGGATGGAATGACTGCTGTGACCATGTGGATAGTTGGAGATTTTGAGAAGGTTTCAGGGAGAAAACTGTTGCTTAATGCTCTGAAACATGTGGTGAGTACAATCAACACAATGTTCTCTTGTCCCCATTCTTTAATCCCATCGTTTAGTTTGTATTAGGAGCATCTTGGTAGACATAATCAACAAATATATCACTCTTAACAATATCAATTGTAAGCCATAGATTCTTAAAAGGAATGAATATTGACTCACATCAAAAAAACAAATCACCTTTGACACATCTTAGTGTTCCTACAGCTACAAAACTTGTCCACTGAAAATCAGTGTCTTGCATAGAAACTGAAGAGATGAAAAGCATTGAGATGGTTTGGATAGTCACCAAAACCCAAGAAAATTTACTTTAAAACACATTCTGCTGTATTCTCTCACAAAAGTCATCAATATAGATGCCTCTACAATGAAATATTTACTGTTGATACACTCTAGATGAATTAGGTGTGATGTAGCAAGTATTCTTTTTGTCATGAAAAAAAGATTACTGGTAGAATAAGTTGAATAGGAGAAACCTTTACTGCTACTTTAAAGCAATCAGACTCTCTTGCTGGTGCTCTTCGTCAATGACATCTGTGCTCTCTGGATATATGAGAACGTGTGATATTAGTGTGAATTATATCGCTGTTGTGTTTGTGTTTGTGTGTGTGTGTGTTTGTTTGTGTGTAAGCAGAAGGCCAGGTCTGGAGTGCGTGTGGGGGTGATAGATAACCCCAGAGAAAAGCCCAGGGAAGATAACACTGTGCTGTATAGGGCTATCTGGGCTTCACTCCTCACCCAGAAGAATAAGGCTGCAGCAGAGTTTGTGCATAAACTCCTAAAAGAGGAGAGCGGCCAGCTTCTCCAGCAAGGGACCAAGATGAAGGACTTACTGATGCAGGTAAAAAAAAAAAAAAAAGCATCAAAAAAAAAAAATCCAGTACTGTGTTTTTGCCACTTCAGAGATAGTAAGATTCCAAACATTTGGAAGAGTTTTAGGTTCGGCTTGACAAAATATGTTGATTTACTGATGAAATCGTGAAATGACATTTAATTGTCACTATTGTATTACACTTACAGTAACATGCATTGGATATTAAAGCTTCCTTTTCTTCCCCCCCTTTTTAACCAAATGGGTCCATTGCACACAGTATTAAAATAATGAAGAACCAAAAGGTAGTGATTTTCTGGTCAGAGTATTGACAAAGTTCTTGCATAGCCTCTTGTTTGTAGACATTTAGCATTTGGAAACCTTGGCTTTTCCTGAAAATTGAAAAAAAGATTCTTTAAAAAAAATAGTGTGAAAAAAAGTGAAGGTTTATACATGTATAGCACCAATTATGTGTTTTAGTTATATATATATTTTTCATTTTAATTAGTTTTAGCTAATTAGTGAGTGCCATCACAGAGATGTCACATTCGTGTTGCACTGGTGTTCTGTGTGAAATGTTTGCACATTGCTGACGCAGTAAGCAGCAGTAAACAGAAATATTGTGATGCCGGCAGGTACAGCTAATTAGAATTTTTTTACATGTATTATCTGCTGTTTGACACGTGAACGAGCTAAAGCGTTGAAATTGTGTTTTTATCACATCTTCTGAAATGATGATGTCGTGGTGTTGTACCTTTAGCCTGCAATGAAAACAGGGATGCATAGGAACAATGTAAAAGTTTTGATCATGTGACAGAATAACTCAGTTTTTTCTTTATATTAGGAGCTGATGAAATGAGTGAAAATCCTGCCATAGTATGTGTAACTTTAAACTGTGTTGCTCATGTAAAAGCAGGTAAAATTAATGTTAAAATCTGACTCAAGAATCATGTAGATATTAAGATGTTAATATCTTTTAGGCCACAGTAGCGTGTGATGCGCCTGACAAATCAGGATGCTTCATCCAATTGATGAAAAATGCTGAAGATCCAACACTGCCAAAAACAAAACAACTGAACTTATTGATTGGCAACACTGTGCAACCAAAGATACGAACGTTTTTAAAAGAATATTATTAAAGATTAACTGTTATTTATGCCTAGATATATACCATGTATTTATAGCAAAAGCTCCAACAGCTGATGGATTTATGTTACCTCATGGCACAAACTGTATATCATGTATGCTATAAAGTGTAGTGTCTTGTGATCCAACCCTGAAAGGCATGCAGGACTACAGTGTGAGAGTTACTTTGATAAAAAAGCAATTAATTAGTGTTCTGAGAATGATTGCTTGATAATAGTTGGTGTTTGTATAAGGCGTGTCACTGTGCATTAGAGGAAAGTTACTTTGCTCTGATATAATCAACTCTATTATCATAAAGCGTAACGTTAAAAACCAGAAAGCATACGTTGGGTATAACCACGTGCAGATACTGTATTTGTCTGAGCCTGCTTTCTTGATTTAAGTGCACAGTCAGAGAAAATGGTGATTGATGAGCCCATCTTCTCATGCCTCTCTTGAACACCAGCTAACAGAATACATTTAGAGCACGCATGATGTTCCACACCCTGTGGATACCAAGCAAAGCAGGCTGCTCACTGTCAGTTCCACTTGAAATGTCACAGGAGCCATCACAAGGCAGGCTCCACACGCTGAATCTTTAACTAAAAAGTGCTGGTGGATACCTGGTCTCCTGGAGCTGATGAATAGCTGAACTCCTGCTTACTGTTCGTGGTTGTGTGAGCCACATGTGTTTAGCCAAGCCTGACCATCGCTCTGCTGCTGTAAGCAGTCTACAACCACCGGTGTTCACCATGCTGTAGTGTGCAGTATCCACCCACGCAACATTGCACGTAGGCAAACAAATTTTTAGGCGCTAATCAACAAATCAGCTGACAGGAGAGCTCCTATCTCTCCCATCAGGAGTAAGTCATATAGTACATTTTTCATTTGGGACCTACTATAACAAACTGCCCTTTAATTATACTGGCCTTAAACAATTTAGAGAGAACGGACTAGAAATAGCAATAGAAAGATAGGTAAGAGGCAGCTGTGAGACTTGAGACCCAAAGCCAAGGGATATGAGTTTATTATTGGCTGCCAGACAGACTTGCTGACTGGATTGTGCTGACATTATTGGTATTTCACCTGTTCTCCTGAGGAGAAAAATGTTGGAGAAACTAATAACCTGACTCCACAAACCCTCCACACTCCCACACCTAATTTGTTATAGACAAAAATGGCTGGGGTTTAATTAAGAGTTTGTTATATTAATTACAAATTGATTAATCTCATTTTCACACATGTGCATTTCTGACAGGTCTGGCTGAAATGTTTTCTGTTGGAAAACTGCAGTGATTGTGCTGATGCAAGGCATCAATGATATTGTGAATACATTTTTGCCTCACATACATCATTCCTTATGCCACTGCATCACCCAGACTTTTTTTGGACAGGCTGGAGTGGGAGAAATTTCCTTCAGCTACTCGATTGAATCTCAATAGTTGCATCACAAATCATGCATCACATCGCAAATTCTTCACAAATGTGTGAGCTGAAAGTGAAATCAATTTATCTAACATCCTAAACAAACTTTTGTTTCTCTGCTCTAGGGCATGGATGTTGATGCCTTTGAGAAAAAATTCAACACATTGGAAGTTGACTTCATCCGCAGTCAGCAGCTGTTCTGTCGAGATGTTCTGAAGCTCCGTCCTGGACAGCGGGCAGTGATCAGCAACGGCAGGGTGAGTGAACTCCAGCTTCAGTATATACCAATCAGCCACAACATTAAATCTACTGACAGGTAAAGTGAATAACATTGATTTTCTCGTTACTATGACACCTGTCAAGGTGGGAGATATAATAGGCAGCAAGTGAACAGTCAGTTCAAATGGGGAAGCGTAAGAATATGAGTGAGTTTGACAAGGTCCAAATTGTGATGACTGGATCAGAGCATTTCTAGAACAGCAGGTCTTGTAAGGGTATGCAGTGGTTCAAAAGAGGTCCATGGATGGACAACTGATGAGCTAGTTACAGGGTCATGGGTACCTAAGGCTCACTGATGCGCATGGGGAGTAAAGGCTGGGCATGTGGGCCAATTTCACAGAAGAGCTACTGTCGCTGAAATTGCTGAAAACCTACTGCCAGCTATGGTAAAAACATGTCAAAATGCACAGTGCAATGGTGCTTTTGGAGTAGCTGCAGACAAGTCAGAGTGCCCATGCTGACCCTTCTCCAACACCGAGGCGCCTACGACGGGCACACAATCATCAGAACTGAATCATGTAGTAATAAAAGAAGTTGGCCTTGTCTGTGGAATCCCGTTTTCTTTTACGTCTTGTGGAAGGCTGGATACATGTGTGTTATTTACTTTGGAAAGAAATAGTAGCAGGATAGCATCAAAAAGGTCAGTAATGGTTACAGGAACAGGACACAGAGTTGAAGGTGTTGGCTTGCACCCAAATTTTTCAGATCTCAGTCCAGTAGAGCATCTGTGGGATGTGTATGAAACCATGTCCAGTCCTTTCACAGGTCAGAGCTGTTCTGGCAGCATAAGAGAGACCTATTGCATATAACACATTCTAATGTTATGTCTCATTGGTGTAGTTAAATAAATATCCTCACTAACAGCCGGAGGTGTGGACTCGAGTCACAGGACTTGGATTCTAATCAGCCATGAGTCTGATGACTTCAGACTTAAATTGATAAAAAAAAAAGACTTTAACACGACTTGGACTTTAAGACCAGTGATTCATGACTTCCTACCTTTGCCCACGTCTGACAGTGTACAGTGGTGCATTACAACTTTCAGATGAGCAGAATTACATTTTTTATGTTTTGCCACTTGAGATGACAAATTTCTCAAATGACAGCTTGTATCAGGTGTAAATAGTGTCTTAACTGGGATCTCTGCTCCCAGTATTGAGTGGACCTCTCTCAGAAGTATGATAATGTTTTTTTCTGTGCATAAGACTGCTAATCACAAAAAAAAAACTCTAGTTGGGTGTGATGACAGCCTGAACAAGAAGCAAGCAACCATCAAGACCTATTTTAACTCAAAGCTTCTCTCTCACTTGTTTTTCTCAGTGCAACACACACAGACTGAATCTTTAAATCTATGCTATCCAAAAAACAAACTTACCACATTTAAAAGGAGCACAGAAATATACGTATAACCTACGACAGTGGCAACCTGCGGGCTAATTGTCTTCAGATCTCTTTTTATTGATAAAGCACAGTCGGCTACCCTCAGGATGATGACAAGTTACACGAGCAGAGCCACTACTTTGGTTTAATGTGAGAGGAACAGATAAGAAAGAAAAAATGCAACCACTGTCCTAATTTAATCAACAATATCCGCCTGAAATGGGGTCTCCAAGTCTTTACCAGGTGTTTAAAAAATCTGCAAATGTTAAAACTTAATCCTGAGGTATTACATTATAGAACCAATGATTTTCCCAATTGCGCCGATAAGCACAGAAGTTTATGCTTTTTATAGAATCTGGTAAATTTAATGATTCAAATGAAATATCACAATTTTGAACTTAGATTAATTTGGTTAATTTACCTATCAAAACAAATAATACACATGATAAGCTCAAGAATTGCTGGAGAGTTAAATATTGGAGGATTCTGTCTGTTTTTACAATTTCTGGCTGTGATGAATGGTTTAATTTTGGCTTTTTTATTTTATTTTTTTAAAGATAACATTTTTTTTTTAAACCAGATGGTGGGTTTTGGGGTTCAGAGGGTTAAGCAACAGTTCATATTTTCGGCGGGTCATCTCCTTTTCTGGTACAGATCTCAATTAAATCTTGGAACTATGAATATTCTTCAACTTTTGTTTTAATTAGTGAATTCTAAAAGCAAATGAGCTTGAACGGGAAAGGGAAAAACTAGATTCAGATTTTATAAATAGATTTTGATTCCTTTATTCTCATTGTATACACGGAGCATACAGAACGAGATTTAGATGCGCTTATGGAGACGGTGATATAAAATATACGAATAATAAAAATCAAGAGTAAAAATAGAAAATAAACAGTAAAAATAGCAAAACAGTCAAAGTACAAACCCATATTTGTGATACATTGCTATAAAACACCTGTCTTTTTGTGTTATCTGAAAGTAATACTTCCAAAATAAATAAAAAAACAAAGAAACATTTACCTGTTTCAAATGTTTTTATGTTTCAGATTTCTACTAAATTAGTTTAACTGTTTCCCAGTTTAAAATTTAACATGCCGATAATTTGGGAAATTCACCTGATGACTTGCTTAGGACCTGAAATGAAATGTATTCCTTGGGGCTTTACATTTAAGACTTATCAGTGAGTTGCAGAACTATGACTTTGTCCCATTTCTGCTAACAGCTAGTTCATTGTACTGACTAGATTTTTTTTCTGTTGAATGGACCACATTATGCTGTCAGTGAGTATGCTTTGCTACAGTAGAGAAAGTGCCTCTACGTGACTGCACTTTTGGAGGATTTTTCTCTCTAGTGTTTTCAGACTGCTTTCGTAGCACTGTCAAATCAGCAGGACGTCTGTTTCTCAAAGGTCACAGGTGGCATCGTGTGTGTTTGTGTGAGTGTGTGTGTGTGCACACTGTGTGTACAGACCTGATGACTGATGTCTCAGCGGCAGCAACACGGACAGCCACGGATGAAGCGGCCAGCCTTTGAGATGGCAGCAACAATTAATATTATCTTACATTCCTCTGCTGCATTGGTGGGGCTCTACTCCCAGAATAGAAAGCAGGGAAAAAACCCGGGCGGTAACGCTGAATACTATGACTTAAAGTGGATAAAACACTGTGTCACAATCACATTACATTTAACACCCCCTGGGCAAGTTGTAAATAATACATGCTGAGATAAGAATTGGCAAAGTCGTGTTCTGACTGCAGTATTTTCTTCATGTTAGATCCTTGGTCCATTTGAAGAGCAGGAAGAATTCACTGTGGAGGATTTCCACTTGCTGGAGAAGATTACGCTGAGTGGTTCTGCAGAGAAAGTCAAGAGCAAAGTTAAACAGATGGGGATGAAGCCAAAGCAGTATGTTTGTATTTTTTTAAGCTGAGCTGTCTGAAGTGAAATGTCCCTTATTTTTTCCTTTAGGTGTCTATGATGGAAATTTGCACATCCTTTTTTTAACCTTTTGTCTTAGGTTTGTTTATACAATGATCTGTACACATTTTTACCGTAATTATTCAAATTATCTTTAACATAGATGTTCTGAAATAAAGAAAATGTCCATTTTTTAGTAGCCTTAACTGATTTATGAGGCGACCTCTGTTAACAGCTTGATGTTATGTGAGCTCTGTTTGACATCTCTCCTCACACATACCCTTAATAAATTATTGCCTGACTTCTTTTCCCTCAGTGCCAGTGACTTAGTCATGAAGGTTGATGCCCTACTAACTGCAGCCCCCAAAGGAGAGGTCAGGAGGGAAGTCCACTTTATCAAAGACAGCCACAGGTGTGCAGTGTTTTTTTTTTTTTTTTTTGTGGGTTTACTTTCCTGTTGGCTCTGCAGCCTCACAGGAAAGTATTCACTCTTCTTTGTTATAATAGATCTGAAAATTGCCATGCCATCATTTCAAGCAGTACAGGCGAGTACATTTTTTTTGATTTGCGGTTCTGCCGAATAAGGATTGTACGAGCTCATGTTGCTGAATCTGCTTTGGTGTGCTCTTCTCCTCCTCAGTGTGCTCCATCTCTCGCCACGTGACAATGAGGTGTTCTATGATGTTGTGGCCATCGTCGACCCTCTTACCAGAGAGGCACAGAAAATTTCACCTCTGCTGATTGTAAGTTGTATTCTACTGTTGTCCGTGAAGTCCTAATACATCCAGTAATCACTGTGTACTAAAAGGAAAGGTAGAGAGACAAAGCTTGCTAGGGGGAAAAAGTTAAGGCGGAATTTGTCTTGTTGTTAATTCTCAGATACTATGATCCATGCTCATCTTTATATATATTTTTTGAGTTAGTTGACTCTGAAAAATTCTGTATCTACTTTATATTAAAGCATTTAGCCAGTCAAATTGATCTGGGAAACAAAATGCCTTGTGTCTTGTACACCTCACACATTCTGTGCAAGCTAATAGAAGCAAGCTTATTTATTTGTTTTTTTTGTAAGTATGCTGAATTATTTTCAAATATTTTATATATTAGTGGAGAATTTGTGGATAGACTGGCAATGACAAATTATACTTGACTGTTGCATCATGAGGGCTGCAAGGTGGCTCAGTGGTTAGCACTGTTGCCGGTTCGTATACCGGTGAGGACACCCGGGATCTATCTGCATGGAGTTTGCATGTTCTCCCCGTGCAGCGTGGGTTCTCTCCGGGTTTTCCGGCCTCCTCCCACAGTCCAAAAACATGTTGAGGTTAATTGGTGATTCTAAATTGTCCGTAGGTGTGAATGTGAGTGTGCTTGGTTGTCTGTCTCTAAGTGTAGCCCTGTGATAGACTGATGACCTGTCCAGAGTGTCCCCTGCCTTCACCCTAAGTCAGCTGGGATAGACTCCAGCTCCAGCTGAGGATTAAGCGGTGTATAGATAATGGATGGATGGATGGATGTTGAAGATGATGTTGAAGATATTGTATATGATCAACTTAGCTGTGTTATTTGAGAGTCTCCTAAAATTTAGTGTAGTAAGAAACAATAAGCTGCGACCAACCTTTTGTTCAGTGAAAGGCGTATTTATCTTGTACGTCTCTGCTGCATTAAGCTGTACTTTTCCTCCTGATTTATAACCGGACTTCTTTTTCTATGAATCCTGCAGGTGCTCAGTCAAGTGGTCAATGTGAGACTGCAGGTGTTTATGAATTGCAGGGCCAAGTTGTCCGAGCTGCCCCTCAAGAGGTAAGCTCCAGCTCCAGCAGTAATTAAATTTCCCTGTTTGGCTTGTTTGTGTATCCTCTTACTGCTGCAGACTTAGCATCTCTGCCTCACTCCGTCCCTTTGTAAGATTATACTGCACAGATGCAATCTGCTTAATAACACCGCCTTATTGCTTTGGGCCCCCACTTGCATCTCTGGGCAAATTGCTTACAACTTTCACTGCTGCGGTTCAAGCCATGCAGTGAAAACAATAATAGTAATAATAAAAAAAAAAAAAAACTACAGCAAATGAAAGGTTGAAATTGTCCATTAACAGTCAGACTCTTGGGTGAATGTTAGCTATTATGTAATTTGGGGTGTTTTCTTTTTTAATTTGTTCCATAATGGGCTGAGTCATTGGTCGTATTAGGATGCTGGAATAGCTCTTTTTTCACTACCACATGGCAGAAATCCTCCAGGACGTTTACCCTCACTTTGAAGGAACAATTTACAGTATGACCTGAATTGACCAGCTCGAATTTAATTAATGGAAACAAGACTTTCCCAACAAATCACTCACACATCCACCCTCCGCAACCCATCCACTTCGCACCCACCTAAGTGACAACCGTCTGTAATTGACACAAAGGACTACATGATGTGTTTGAGTGAGATAAATAAGGTGGATGTGGCCAGTTTAGCTGCAACTATATTGCGTGGCTACAACATAAATTCCCCTAGTAGTTCAGCATGTAATAATGCAGACACATTTCATGTTATTACCCTGTGGAACAGTATTTTTTTTGCATTATTGATTATTTTCTAGACATACTATTGTAACATTCAACCCCTGAAAATATGAGCTCATCGGTGGAGCCCCTTAAAAGCCAGAAATATGAACACCCAGCCAGACATCCATGAGTCATTGCTGTTAATCTATACTCCCATGAAACTTCTGCTTAGTCGAATTAATGCTCTTTTAAGTGACAAAGAGCCATTAAAAATATTGTGGCTAGAAATATGATACAACGGAGAAATTTGTTCTGTTTTTTGGGGCCGATTTTATCATGAAGATTCTGAACAGAGGATTAGTTTTGCAACCGCTAAGTTTCAACTTCCCTGCGTCATGTTTCTGTTAGAGCCACAAGCTTGGTAATCTTCTAGCCCACCCCTGGAGATACTGCTGTCACTGGCAACACATGAATCCCGTTCTGCATCAGTGGGTTAATTTCATTCACTGGTATACTTCTCATAGTGGCAAGACCACAGGGTTGCTCATCCTGCTCCTCTCACTTTTCTTCTTGTGGAGAATTGGTCATCTCATAAATTGGAATCAATCAAACGAAGACGGTGCGTTTCCTCTGTTGTACTGAGTTTTGCCTCCGTGACTACAGAGTGTCCCTGGCCACCTTCCTGTGCTGTGGCAGCAGCCCCAGTCGCACTCTGCAGTCAACAGCTCTGCTGCAGTGGTGGGAATTAACTTTTAGAAATCTCTCTGTGAATAAGAAATGTGTTGATGTACCTTTGAGGGTAACAAAGCATTCTGAATTAAAAGAATTAGCATGGCCGATGTTTATCATCTACCATGTTATCTACACTCATTATGACTGCTCTGTGTCAAAGGGCATACTGAAGAAAAGCAATTAGCATAAAGATTAGCCTGGAGCTAGCCTCTGTGACAACTGTAATAATGGAGAAGGGGAACTTTTCTGGTGCACAGACTGTTGCACGTATTTCTGTTATTGGCTGAGCAGGAACATTGGCAGTAATAGTATTAGATTCCTCACTTTGAAGACATTGTATATACCCAGCTGTCACAACAGAGCCCATCTCTCCTGTCCTAGAAAGAAGACTATTGCACAGCATGTCATCATTTTACTACTTGCTGAAGAGGACAGTGTGTTTGTTGGATGGAATTGTTGTCGAAGTCCAGTGGCAGCAAGTCCTGCAGACTAATCACCATTTTAGAGCGTTTTCTTTTCTGTTGTGCCATATTATTATTATAATTTGCTGTTAATTGCCTCACACTTGAGCATTTGTTTGACTGTTTTCACAGTTTTTACCGGTTTGTCTTGGAGCCTGATGTGACTTTCTTGGCCAACGAGACAGTGTCTCCTGGGCCAGTTGCCCGTTTCGTGGAGCTCCCAGAATCTCCACTCCTCACCCTCAACATGATCACACCAGAGAGCTGGATGGTGCAGGCAGTGCGCAGCCCTCATGACTTGGATAACATCCACTTGCAGGAGGTATTGTGCTGCTTAGTCATTACTACCTAGCAGTCTTATCATTTTCACCCTTAAGTGGAGCCAAGGTGCTTTCATTATCCCAGTGCTCTTGATGCTCTATAATTTGCGGTTCTCACCAGGTGAGCGGTGTTGTGGCAGCAGAATTTGAGCTGGAGCACCTCTTGCTGGAGGGCCACTGCTTTGACCTGTCAACCGGCCAGCCTCCTCGTGGACTGCAGTTTACTCTGGGCATGAGTCGAGACCCCCTCATGTATGACACCATTGTCATGGCTAACCTGGTCAGCAGCCTTCTCTACTTGATCAAAAAGTTCCTAAAGATGATGTTGATATTATTGTAGTTACTCACAGCAATGATTTTGGATTCTAAGGTTGAGAAACAAGTTTGAACTGTTTCCTAATTGCAATTACTCAGACTTTTTACTGTTCCCACTACAACAGGGATATTTCCAACTGAAAGCCAATCCCGGTGCCTGGATCCTACGATTACGTAAAGGGAGATCAGAGGAAATCTATCAGATTCTCACGTGAGTATGGCGGTTCTTTGTGATTTCTATCCCCCACAGATATTGATATATTTTGAAGCAAAAACTTAGGTACTGATGCTAATTAGGCAGCTTCATCCATAGCTCACCATCAAGGTTGTTTTCAGCTACCTCTCCATTTCATACTGCTAGCTATGAAACCCATCACTATGGTAACATGGAGAGCTGCTGACACTGTAGCAACGCAAGGTTTTGATGAGTGCAGGGAGTTCTGCTCAGCATAGAAGGGGGAGAGACAGGTAGGAGGAAAGGGTTGCTATTAAAGAGAAAAGAAGAGTGGAGGGATGATTCAGCTGGTCACCTGCCACGCCATCCATCTCAGGCTGTAGAATATCAGCAACAGAATGTGTTTTAGTTAGGATGGCGTAGGTGTCAAAGGCTGCATATACTAGACTGAGTGCACTGGTGTTGTCTAATTTCTCTGGATGAAGAAAAACAGTATTGTGCTTTGGCTGGTTTGATAAATTTCCAACAAAGTGCATTCTTCTCATTCTGCACTTTTACTTTAATTAAAATATACTTCGCCACTTTCCACTTTCACTTCAAATAAATCACATTCTTTTTCAAGGCGACTTCTAGCTCATTATATCATTTTCAAATAACATAAAAAAGAATGATAGTCAAGTGGTGATAATCCCAACACTGTGTGCGAGTCTGCATGGGCATCTGTAGCGCAGCGTACTAGATGCCCCTATATTTACAGATACTATCCTCTCTGGCTATCCTCACATAAGATTTAGGACACATACAGCCCTCGGTTCCTCTGGAATCATATCAGACAACCAAGATTTATCCCCCAATCCTCCAGGTGAAGCTAAGAGGTGATGTCATTTTTCACCTTGGCAGTGTCATTATTCTTGTGGTTAGCGGCACTCTGCTCTGGTTAGGTGGCCGATCAGGGCCTAGTGGGAGTGTCTGTGCTCTCCAGTCCCAGAGTGTGCATTTTCCTCTTGCACCCTGTGCTGCCGCTGCGCCTCGCCCTGACAGCGATGAATGAGATGGCCAGTTCTCCTCTCCTCAGAGCAGGGATACAGATTGATTTCTAACACAAGCCCTAAAGACTGATTTGCAACAGTGACAGCAGAGGGGGCCAAACACAAGCAGCGGAGTATGGGGGGAGAGGGGATGTGCTTTGTCCCAATGAGGAGGTGGCATTTATCATAGTGATAAGGTTAGATTTTTGTCTTTAGTAAGCTTTGGGCTTGTAATGGCTTGTTGTGCATCATAGCCTATTGCTCGTCTCTGCTTGAAGTTTGCTCTCTGGTGTTTCACCACCAGACCTTGCAGATTCAAGCTGCCAAAACACATTCTCCACTGGACAAATCAGTCCTAAAACAATTACATTGAAAGGCTGTGTTACGCAATCAATACTGTACAGACTTTCTCATTAAATCTACCAGTATATACAGCATGGCTGGGAAGTAGTGATGGGTAAAATAATGGTAAGGTGATTCTTAATGATGATGGAGAGTAATGAATATGGTTGGAGTGTGACCCTGGCAGCTGTCCCAGTATGTGCTTTTAAGTGTGTGCTTTCAGTGTCTGTCAGTGCTCTGTCCATTAGCAGCTGTTGTCTCCTTCATGAGAGGAGCCTATAGCTTATATTTGTTCGCTCTGTTGCCATTGGTAAAAGATGTGAAACAGCATCAGACGCTGACAAAAAAAAGTAAATGAAATGGAAGATTCAACAACACTGTTAAAAAGCAAATTTAACTCAGCCTGATTGGTTGAGTTGTTCTGTAGGTGTTAATTGAGGCTTTATATGAAGGCTTTAAAGGAGCATTTCTAGGTTTCCACAGATGACTTTTTCTTTCTGTTAACAAATGATACTATTAACAGTACGTTTTAAAAAAAACTATATAGAAATGATTGGGTTTTTTTCTATGTCAACAAGGAATAATGTTTGTACTTTAAATACAGTCATCTTTCTGACTGACCATTGACATTTTAAGTAGTTTTGGTGGGATAGTTCAGTCAATTTTGTAGGAGAACTATTACAATATGACAGTTTCTGTGTTTCTTTTTTTGCCAGTACATTCATAACCTCTAGTCAAACATATCTGCAGAGCTTCATTTATAAGTACAATGTCAACTAAAGATGAATTTGTATTGAATTTGTCTGTTTGTTTTTATCTATTCTAATCTAATTTTATCTAATTAATACAATTCTGAGTATTGGTAAATTATGTCATTATACAAACGGGTCTTTATCTATGTTAGACTAACTGGCTGTGGATCCATTGCTTAGATTTCATAATAATTGATTTTCACTCTTTGTAAGTAATCGTTTTCTCACTCTTTATTGTCTTTTCCAGGCATGATGGAACAGATTCCCCTGCAGAAGCTGGCGATGTGATAGTTGTGCTGAATAGTTTCCACAGTAAGATCATCAAAGTGAGGGTGAGTGTGTTTCTTAGATTCATGTAGTGTACAGTAGATGCTTTGTAGCACTGATTATTATTGAACTTAAGGTGAAATGCTCTTCTGTAGTTTCCTGTGATGTGCTCTGCTTTTCCTAGATCACAAATTATGGGTGCTACAACAGTTGTACACAGTCTGTGATAAAACCAGATGGAACATAATTGTTTTGTGGTTACTTTTGTATTACAGGTGCAGAAAAAGGCAGAGAAGATCAGTGAAGATCTTTTAAGTGAAAGTAATGAAAGCAAAGGCATATGGGACTCCATAGCAAGGTTTGTAACCTGTTCTCAGTTTCGTTGGCTTTAGTAGGTTGAAAGTCTTCCTCTAGCTCACAGGTAGTAACAACTGTGCGCTCACTGATTGATGGGTGTGCTGATGTGCCTTCCATTTGTCAATTATATGTTGCGGTTTCAGGAGATCTTACTCCTCCCCTGGATCCAGACTGCAATATTATGCTGTAAGATCTAGTCTTGCAAAAAATATGTGCTTCTGTAGGTATGTGTGTGTATTTGTGTGTTTTCCCCCCAACACTTCCTAACTGTGTGATCCTGTCTCCTCACTTAATGCTTGCTGTGTGAAGTGTTTGGAGCACTTTTGAGAAAAGGTAGGCAGTTTTTGGTGGAACCCATTTAACACCTAAAACTTCTTTGTCATAATCATTAGCATGCAGTGTGTTTTTTTTATTTTATTTTGTTGTTGTTTCAGTTGTTGCGCTACTCTTGTAATGAATCAGAATTAGACTTACATTCTAACAGTAATGCTGTAGAGGTGTGAACATATATTTTTAGAGTTTTTTTGCACTTTTTTATTTATGCAGATTTTTTTGAATATTAGCAGCACTACAGGTTGTGTTGTAGGTTAAATACATGTGTGTGTTCTTGTGTACATGCATTAACTATGCACACAAACAAAGTACTATGCACAGTTACATACAACCGTACACACACTGTGTTTAGTAGATTGCTGCTGGTTTAGTGATAACCCTTGTTGTGTTGCAGATCAGACTGTAGCATAAAGTGAAGTGGGGGACTTTTGTTTTTGTCTACAAAAACTTGGTCTTGGAATATGGATTGCCACCTGTATCATCTCAAGATGAGCGAAGGCTTTTTTATTCTTCCTCACTTTTCTAGAGTTGCCCAAGGTGAGATCGACCAGCTCCATGTGTGTGTACTTCTTAGTCCCAACATTGTGATGGAGTATTCCTTGGAGTACAAGAGGATCACCTGTATGAGTCTATGTACTAGATAGCATAACATAAGACATTAATATGTTGGGCTTCATTGGACCTCAGATTGATGCTTTATTTGTAGTGACATTACATTTGGTTGAATATTTCTTGGAACCTAGAGTGAATTAAGGAGCAAATCAGCAACTTTTTTAAGGGCACCAGCAGAGCAAGAGGCCATGAAACCAAAGAAGGAATCCGTTATAGCTTTGTTAGCCAGTTGGACTCCCCAGCAATGCCAAGGTCCTGGAGCTGCTATGGCTGCAACTCCACATTCAGTAGGAGCAGTGCAGATGCTGCCTTGGACCAGTTCTGCACTATGTTGGAGGAATTTGGCAATGAGTTTGGGGAGTTGGGAGAGCTCATCCGGTCTGCATGTGAACTGTCGGCATTGCAGGCCTGTGAACATGTACATTGGGGTGTTTGGGAATGCCTGATGTGGCTGGCTGATGCCACCAGCAAGTAATTGCAGTCAGAGCTGTGACTGATCAAGCGCACCCTTGGCCTCTGGGACTTCCAGAGGAGCTCGGAGTAGAGTGGCTGCTCCTTCATGTTGAAATTCAGGTGTTCTAATTGTCTGATGAGGTTGCTTTCTGGGCCTTCTTGTGGAAGCATTCAAGATTTGTCCAACTGGAGGGACACCGTGAGGCAGACACACAACAAACAGACCCTACTGGCTTTGGCATTTACTCTTAGGAGCTCTAGGATGTCCTTCGGGAGAATAAAATTAGAGCTACCCCTGTATAGTCTACTTCTTCCGTGGCCAGGACCAGATAAGCTCCAAGTGTTGGAGTAAATAGATAAACAAATTAATAGCCGAAAGGCGTCGTAAGACCATTTTCCACAGTATGCTTGCATTTAATTTCCCATGGTATGCTTGCACTTGAGTAATAAAAATACTCATTACATTAAAATGTTGCATAAAAGGTCGAATAAGATGGTTTCAAGAGAAGTAATTGCTCCTTAAGTGGCCGTAATGTATGAATCTAAAATTAACTGGAATTCAGCTGCATTTTGAGAGGAGAGTCCTTTCTTCTGGCATGATTCCAGTGTAAGCTCCTTTCAAAACCAGGGTAGACAAATCTTAGTGTTGAAGTCTGTTGTAAAATTGAGCAAGAAAGTCTTAACTGTTTATCCTGTACTGTGCTTAAGGATTCTTTGTCAAAGTGGTCCAGCATGAAAACGGCGCTCTGAGGAGTTTAAACCTAATATTCTACTCAGTCTTATTACTGAAGGCAGCTGGTTTCAGCTTAAGTTCAGAAATGATCACTAATTAAAAGACTGTAAGAAGACGTTGGAAACTGCCGAATATAATTTAGTCTGAGTAACACATGATACAAAATAACACAATGAAATATTCGTTTTCTCACTGATATAGCTGTTTCTTTTTTTTTAGTGTTGTTTTTTTTTTTACTGAACTCTGAATGACGGTCCCAGAAAAATATATTTCAAAATGACTGCACAAGGTAACCCAGCGCTAGGATAATAAAAGTGAAAGAGTCTGAATATTTCAGCCAATTTATTGTCTAGACCTTGACTAGTGGTCTTACAAAAGATTGTTGGTTTAAAAGTAAAGGTGACTTTATGTCCATTATTTAATTTGTATCCTCAGAATGCTTTGTAAAGAGCAAGACTCAAGGCCATGTATTGATCAACACTTATGAAGAATTAATGAGGTGGATTCATGCATCAGCAAACATCAGTAAGTCTAAGTGACAGAGCTGTTACACATTCTCTCGTGTTTAAAAGCAGCTTTATCTCTATCGAGCAAGAGCGAAGCCGAGTGAAAATTCTTTTCCAGGTCTCTCTTGTTTTTCTTTCTTACATGCTCTCCTCCTTCTTTGCTCTGGGATTTCTTGCCTTTGCGCCTTTTCTCTTCTTTGTCTCTGACTTGGAGGAAAATGAAGAGAAACAGTCCTTTCTTGCCACTCTCAGCCTGGGGAGCTTTGCGAGTTTAATGTCCTTTATGCTGCTCTTAGAAATCAGAAACATTGGGGCCACACAAGGTGTCAGCGAGCGTCGGCAGCTATCCTACCTGAGGGAATTGTTCAGGTTTCAGATGGACGTTGCTGTAAAATGCACCTCTACCCAAGTAGCTGTAGAACTTTTGAGTGTAGAGTCTTGGATCGGACTTGAGACATCATTGTTTTTCTATATAACAGGCAGAAGTGTTCGTCAACATGTATTGGCTGTGTGTTTACCATCTGAACTTTGTGCAATGATTACTGTGGTTTCTTCTGTGGCTTTGTACGTGCCGAGGCTGAGTATGGGCAGAAGAAATCCATGTTATTCAGACCACACAGCTCAGAAAATGAACTGAATTGCAGAGTAGTACGTTATTGTAATAAGGAGGTGTCCATGGAAGAGAAACTGGTTGTGGTTTGAGCTGTCAGGATGTGCTGTGAGCTGTGTGGGTAAAGTGTGTGAGGTGTGTTGGGAGTGTGGGGAAGGAGTGAATGAATATTAGAGAATGATCCTGTTTACAGAGTTGGAGGGCAAACAGAAGTAAAGTTTTGTCCAACTGGTGTCGTCCACAGCTCAGGATTTATCCAGAGCTCCGCGGACCCTTCCAGAGGTCCAGATTATCTCGCGTGAGGCAGCCAAACGGGTTCTCACCTGACCCTCTAAAGCTGCTTATCTTGGGGACCCCATTGTTGCGCTGGAGGCCCCTCACAATGGCTGGCTTAGTCATGGCAGCCTGTCGGCATCCCCAGACTCCACCAATGTGTGGTGACTACCCAGAAGTAGTGGAACACTGCTCGGCTTTGTTTAAGGAAGGAGTACATCACTTAGTTCGTTTTGTATGGATGTGACTTGCTTACCAGTTAGACTCGTGAATGTGTGTGTCAGAGAGTCTGTTTTAGAGGACATGTAGAGACAAACAGTATTCCCCCTCCCCTCCCTTCACACCTCCCTCTCACTCACTGGTGTCTTCCTGGAGCCTCGAGGCCGACGCTGTGGTTGTGATTGAGTGTGGGAGAGACACTCATTCCCACATCAGCAGTCTGTTACAGACAAGGACACACAGTTTGACTGCAGACACGTCTACCCTCCAGCACAAGTCCTGATTTCGGTGCGCTAAATGTGCCTTGCATCATGAGCCGCTGCTCTTTAATAGCGGTTAGGGTATGTTGATTCTTTCACAAGTGTGGAGAGTGTCCTTCGGATTTTTCTTTAATCTGTGCTTTTATCTCAGCATAAGACATTTCAGTTAATCTGTTTAACCATTTTAAAAAAAAGAATTGTAGCTTAACTGGCTGGTTATCGCAGTCTGAAAGGTAATGTACCGACTTGATGGGCAGTGTCTGTATGTATCAACTGTAAAGTGTGGTTTAATGTCATGTTTCTCAAGGTACAGAGGGTTTCTTTTCTTTTCTTGCTCGTAGTCTAGAACGTAGGTCACTGAGTGTAGACTGCAGGGGAAGATGAGATTCCACGAATGACCACATTTCAGGCAGTTTTTTCTCTATTTTCATTACTTAAACCAGTGAAGACACACCCGTATTACTTTCTAAAATGATTCCCTTTTTGTCTGTTTTTATATTTAAAAAAACTACAAGTAGCAAAGCTTTGCATTAGTGACTTAAACTATCCATTCCAATAATTGTTGGTACATTTTCTGACAATCAGCGATGCAATTATTTGACTACTCGTCGCAGTACTAGACTCACACAGTTATTTCGGTTCCTTAAAAAATGTACACAATTTAGACTTCTTTCTCGTCTAATCACGCTGCTCCTTCAGGGCCATCCATTCTCGCCACTTCTTTTTCTCTATCCTTATCCAGCAACACCAGGTTTCCAGGGCAACAGTCATATGTGTCTAATTCTTTCCAAAGGTTCTGGCAAAATGGCACCTGAGGCTACACATTTTTAATTGCAAGATGATGTGTTAGAGCAGCAGAGTCATGACTATTAAAAATATTTACGGTTAAACTATGCGACCACATTAATGCATGAACAGACAATGGACAATTTGACAGGTAGAAATGTTGTAGTTGTTTTTATTTTATTGTAGGTTTGTTTGAAAAATCAAACCCCAGCCCACATTTTATTTTAACCTCTAGTTTTTGATTCTGCTGCAAAATATTACTAATGTATCTGGATGTGGTTAATGTGGAATATCATAATCCATCCATCCATCCATCCATCCATCATCTATACACCACTTAATCCTCACTAGGGTCATGGGGGGCTGGAGTCTATCCCAGCTGACTTAGGGCGAAGGCAGGAGACACCCTGGACAGGTCACCAGTCTATCACAGGGCTACACTTAGAGACAGACAACCAAGCACATTCACACTACAATTTAGAATCACCTCAACATGTTTTTGGACCTTGTGGGAGGAAGCCAGAGAACCCAGAGAGAACCCACGCTTCACAGGGAGAACATGCAAACTCCACGCAGAAAGATTCCGGTGCCCCCACCGGGACGCGAACCGGCAACCACCTTGCAGCTCTGGAATATCATAATCCCCAAAAAATTTGGAAATCATCTAAAGACTTGTATCTAAAATATGGTGACCCCAAGACTTACAGTGCTAAATATTAATTAAAAAGAAACGGATAGGGCCGTTGTTGAGCCAAAACAGTTAATTGAAATTGCAATATGGTCAAATGCATTATCAAAATACTTTACTTTTTGATAAAGATTAAATGTGTCACAAAATGCTCTCATTAATAAAGCATTCTAATACTGTAATAATGCCCGGGCCAATAAATCATATTCTCCAGACATAAGGGAACATATGTGTTTGGTACAGATGGCAGCAAAAACTTGAAAAATGTGACGTATATAACAATATTCTTAGAAATAATAAAAACATGATCTGATCTCAACTGTTAACAAATAATTAGATCCCAAGACACACTGCTCTCATGTAAATGTCTGTTCAGATCTCTGAAGTGATTGAATCCAAATGCATCCCACTTTTTCATTTTTCTATATGGAGTCTGCATTAGCTGTGAACATGGGCTGTTTGCTGTGTCTGTTCTAACATTTTATTTCAGCTCTCAAGACAAGTGTCAGCAGGAGCTGGTCTGTCCAAATCGTACCACATTAGTTGATTTCCACAGCACTTCCATCCCCATTTTTGTTTTACTTCAATAAAACATCTCTGTTTACTGCACAGTGTTGCATGGTTTGTTGCAAAATGTTTTCTGCTGGCTGTTCCAACTGCTATTACCCTCGGCTCTACGAAAGCGTGGTGGCCACTGGCTTCGTTTTGATTTATGTTTTGATTTATGTCACTATAAGAAAAACATGCATCCATCAGAACACAACAGACTCATGGATTATGGTCTCATTTACAGCATCACAGGTGGTGGCTCAAAGAAGGATGATGGAGGAAAGAAAAAAGAGGATGTTCTAAACATATTTTCTGTGGCCTCAGGCCATCTGTACGAGCGCTTTCTGAGGTGGGTCACTTTCAGTTCACGAATGCATGCTTCTTTTTCAATCTCTGCACATTGCGTTCTTTTTAGACCTGATCCTGAAAGTTACTCATGTCTCGTTCTGTCTCTATTTCAGAATAATGATGCTGTCTGTCCTTCGGCATACAAAAGCACACGTAAAGTTCTGGTTCCTGAAGAATTACCTCTCTCCTTCTTTTAAGGTATGTCCACATTACATTCATATTTTATTACTCAAAGAAATATTCCCTTGTATTTTATTTGTTTAACCACTGTTTTTATTTATTTATTTTACATTTTTGGTGCTGTTAGGAGACCATCTCCCGCATGGCAGAGTCATACGGCTTCCAGTATGAATTAGTGCAGTACAAGTGGCCCCGCTGGCTCCACCAGCAGACTGAGAAGCAGCGGATTATCTGGGGATACAAGATCCTCTTCCTGGATGTTCTGTTCCCTCTGGCTGTAGACAAGATCATCTTTGTGGACGCCGACCAGGTAAGGATCAAACTGAGCCGATGTAGTAACAAGCTACATGGCAGGGTGCGATTGAAGGGGAGACTCGTCTGTATCAGTCCCGGTGTGAAAATTGGATGAGATTTTGAACCCTACTGTAAGTGTCATCAATCCTTTTCCATCCTGACCGAAGTCCTCGCTCTTTCTTGCAGATAGTTCGGGCTGATCTGAAAGAGTTGAGAGATTTAAACTTGGAGGGTGCTCCTTATGGATACACACCGTTTTGCGATAGCCGCAGAGAGATGGACGGATATCGCTTCTGGAAAACCGGATATTGGGCCTCACATCTTGGACACAGGAAATACCACATCAGGTATGTTCCCCTAAAAGCTATTGAACTCTTGATGGCAGCCCTAACTGATGTATTAGCTGTTGTGTTGCGTACATATTTTTTACATTGTAAATTATAAATCTAGGGTTGAGAAATGTTACAGCTGTTTACGTTGGTGGCCTTGCAGCTATTTTTTATTTTTAGCATCTAATTTTTTATACAGCCATGGTACATCTGAAATCATAAATCATCATCGTAAATAAAATGTTCTGCTCCTTGCTGGGCTTGTGGCATTGAATTCTCTGTCAGTCAGTGTGATGGGGAATCGGGTGGCAGTCAGCGGAGGAGCAGAGAAAAGAACTTTTAGCTTCACCGCTGGCTGATAGGGACAGAAAAAGAAAAGTCAGAAAACCACAGTGATTTCATGCCAATGCGGTGCTTAGCTCTGAGGGGCAGGGCGAAAGCAGAAACGATGAGAGATGATCTGCTCCAGTGAACCCAGGGAAAACATACGGCGGAGAATATCCTCTGGGAGACATAAATCTAATAAGTGATGAGTGAAACTACATAGTCTACACCTTTGGGTTCGTTAATATGCCATGTTAGCTACAATTATGTGAAAGTGCCTGAGGTATTTATCTTCATTGGGTCATTATTTTTATTTTCATAAAGTCATTCCTGTGGGCTTTTACTTTGGTAAAATGGTCTTCTCACACCTGCTTTTTATGTCTTCTCTCCCTCTCGTATTTCACCCAGCGCTCTGTATGTAGTAGATTTAAAGAAGTTCCGTAAGATTGCAGCTGGGGACAGATTACGAGGCCAGTACCAAGCCTTGAGCCAAGACCCAAACAGTCTGTCTAACCTGGACCAGGTACATAACTCAGAGATACCATCATTGCATGAACTGATGCAGAGGTTGATCTTTTTTCCTTTACTTTTTTTTAATTGAGCTGTTTTCACTTTGTACTTGTTCTTATTATTGGCTTCATCTGTCATTTGAGAAACACTTTGAACTGCTCAAAGATGTACAATGCAAATAACGTTTGATTGATTGATATTGTACTTTATTGATATATCATAACTATAATGAACCCTAATATTTTGCTTTGTGGTATTTTTAGGATCTTCCTAACAACATGATTCACCAGGTGGCCATCAAGTCTCTTCCTCAGGAGTGGTTGTGGTGCGAGACGTGGTGTGATGATACCTCCAAAGTCACAGCTAAGACGATAGACCTGGTGAGTCCTGGAGCGATGGATTGTCTCATACCAAGTAGTCATGTGGGAAGCTAACTGGCATGCATGGAAATGAGTAAATAACAATACGAGGTGTGTCAGAAAAGTTCCAGGACTGGTGTCACAAAAGATAGATTTCAAATCCAAACTACAAGTAATCCCCCTGGAGTCTAACACACTTCCCCAGCCTTCTCTGCCACACCACCATGCACTCTTGGAAGGATTCTTCCGGGTTCCTCCGCAGCTCCGTCGTCACAGCCATCTTGATGTCGTCCACGTCTTCTAAACGGGTCCCCTTGATGACCCCCTTGAGCTTGGGGAACAGGAAAAATTGCTCCAGCACGGCGATTGTCTTCTCAGCCAGGATCTGTCAGATGCTCACGGCATTGTGAGCAGGTGCGTTGTCATGGTGAAGCAGCCACGACTTGTCCTGCCACAACTCTCGCCTCCTCTGAACGAAGCAAACAGAATCTCTTTGTAGACGTGCTGGTTGATCGTCTGAAGGGAAAAACTCGTAGTTTGTAGTTTGGGTTTTTGTGACACCAGTCCTGGAACTTTTTTGACACACCTTGTAAATAATTCAGCATCACATCAAATGATCCCATTGTTCAGATAATGAAATCCATCAGTTCTTGTTATCCCCTTTGTTTTAATTCCTCTTTTGTGGGTTGATAGTTGGAAAAAACATTTAGTTGTCATTTTATGTGCCGTATTTCCAGCTTTATTTGTTACAATCAGGAACTGTAGCTGCACTAAAATATTCCCAGCCACTAATGTCCATGAGGCACTTGGCATTTAGAAGACAACTGAGGAGCAATCCTGTAGTGTCCTAAACTAATTTAGAGAATTAGTGGACAGGCTCCAGTAGACTGGAATAGGAAGTATTGTCTCATTGTGGTATAGGTCACCACTTGGTAATTCAGACACAAGACATGGCCTAATGTCCTTTTAACAGAATTGGAAATCAAATTAGGTTCAAATGCCTATCACAGACAGTGCTGGGAATGGCGATGTGACTTGTTGGGAGAAAGTGCCCTGGTGGCATGAGTGATGTGCTTTGTCTGCTTTTCTCATGCAGTGCAACAACCCGAAGACCAAGGAACCCAAACTAATGGCTGCAGCAAGGATCGTGCCCGAGTGGGTTGAATATGACAACGAGATAAAACAGCTGCTGAGACAAGTCCAGGAACAGGAAGACACAACAATGCAAAAACAAAGTCCCTCCTCCTCCTCCTCGCAACATAAAAAAGGTTAAAGGAAAAAAAATGTTTTTCTGTCTGCAGCGTTTTCCCCATTTTTATAGTCAAACCGTAACATCCGTCTGTTCTTTCTGCATGATTAACCTTTATCTTCGCCAAATTTGTTTCTCTCCTACCACGGTGTTTATTTTCATCATTTCTTTCCAACATTCTCCCCCCTCTGCCCAGCAGACAACCGTGATGAACTTTAGTGGCTGCCAGCGCCATGCTGAAGAGGAAGGAGGCAGCACCTTTTGCACACAGGCCACCTGTGAAGCTTGAAGACAGACAATTCCATCTAAACATAGCCATGGAGTGTTACATCCCCAGCTGGAGGAGGATGTGATATTTTCAGAGATGCCATATCTGCTCCTGCAGTCAGTACATCATACAAAATCAACAAGTGATGTATTTGTTAACTGCCAACCGTGAACTTGTGGTGTGCTTTGAGCTCTACACTCAGATCTTGGTAAGTAGAGCGGAGAATTAAGTAAACACGAAAAGAGTGAAGGGGTGAGGTCAGTCCAAGCACTCCTTTTTCTTTTAGGTGTGTGTTTAAGGATGAAGAGAAAGCATATATTGCACTGATGATGTATGCAAAGAATGGAGAAGGCACATTTCTAGGAATCTTATTTTTGTATGTAAAACTCCTAACTCCTTTCCAAAAGCTGTTACGTGTAGGTGTTCTTAATTTGACATGATTAAACAACATGAAGACTTGTAACACCTTTGACTGAAATGCCAAACCAAAGTGACTGAAATTTTTCTGTTTTTAAAATTTCGCAAATTGCTTTAAAGTTGATACATCAAGAACAACCATTAGCACAAAGCACAGCCGACCATTCGTCAAATCCTGCCCCCAAGTGCCAATTGTCCAAACTAAGCTTTGGAACTAATCATAATCATCGCGTGGCAGGGCTGTAGAGCTTAGCCTTTGCAAAACTAAAAGCTTTGGTGTAAAAGTGCACAGGATGGTTTAAATGTTACATTTATCTGTTTTAGGGAGCTATAAACATTATTCAGCTAAATGGCTACTTACAGAAGTAACCTCCTGTTGAAGGCAGCTTAAATAACATTATGTAGAAGGATGTTGGACTGAATAGCATTTTGATTTTATTTGTAATAATGTACCATATAAATACCAGCTGTGGAATACACAAACAGGAATGCTGTTTTATTTCAAAGTCTGCAACATAGAGCATAGGCAGCTGACGATACTGATGGATTAGCATGAATTCACTGCACAGGTTTTCTCAAGGTACATTTTAGCGTATAGTTTGTTTTTTAAAAGAAAAAGAAATTAGAAAACATTTACTGTTGTTCCTTGTGTATCTCTAAACTACTCAAACTTTTTAACCATCTGAATGAAAAAATATTCTATCCACCCAAGTTGCCTCTGTTTAGGAGTCAAAACAAAGATGGATGTGCCTCCTGAAGAGTTGCTATCATGAAGGTATTAAGAAACCTAAAACACAATCATGGTCTTGGGTTAAAACCTTCATCACTGAGAGGATGAAAATGTTACTGATAATGTCCCGTGGTGCATCTGCTGTCATTACTGTAGCCTGTGCTGTGAAGGCTAGGCAGTTAGAACAACCTTAGTTAAGGGGCAGGGCTTGACGAACGGCTGTCTGTCTTTACCAGGTGTTACAGTCGTCCTCAGATGTATTCATAGCCTCCCATTAAAGAAGGAAAAAACTGCTGTCACTGAAATAAGTTGGAATTAACAAAAGTAACAAATAAATAAAAAATGTAATAGAAATCATGACATTGCTTCGGAATTGTGGTTCAACAGAAATATATATTTTTAAAAAAAACAAGCATGATGGGAACTATAAACTAATATTTTGTTGAACAACCCTTTGAGCCAATCAAGTGTTTTCTGTAACTCTCAATCAGACTTCTGCACCTGTTGACAGCTATTTTGATTTCACTGCTCATCAACAAAGTGCTCTAATTTGTCCACAAGTTTTTTTTTGTTTTCTTTTAAATTATTCTTTTCAACCACAATTCAAAAACAATGTCTTATTTCACTAAATTATAATTTAGCAAATTTTTATTTATTATTACTTTTTTCAGTTTCTAGTTATTTGAGTGACTGCCTTTTCTTTAATGGGAGGGTATGAATACATCTGAGGTTGACTGTTCATGTGACTCTGGCCGTGCAGACCAGGCTGGACTTCATCATTAAGGAATAAAGAAACCTCATTTGCACACGTAGGATCATGGTTTATGGGTAGCATACAGGATTTTAACTCAATACAGTATGTTTACATGTTGTGTACGTTCAGCTTCACTGTATTAGTTACTTTTGAAAGATCTTTTCCATTATTTCAATTCCACAATGAACCAGTGTTTTTGTCTCAGGAATACGATGGGTCTTGCTGCTCGACTGAAGCCAACATTTTTGTTTTTTCCTTTCTGTCTTATAAGTCAATTTAAAAAACTAAAAATAAAAAATGGGTGCAGGAAGGCTGCTCTCAGGGCACCCATCTTCCACTGTGCTATGTCAAATAGAGATGTTTATATCACTGTTTGGTGTAAAGAAGTAAATCTTTGCTACAAAACCCTCATTACAAAGTCTTGTTCTCCATTGTGGTCAGTGGATGTCTGCTTCAAGCTTGAAAAAAAAACTACTAACACTGTATGTTCTTCAACACAAACAGTTTCACACTCTCACTTCAATGTAATGTACATAAATAGCTCTTTATTTACAGTTACAGAAAATTCCATTCATATAAAAATAGCACTGTACCTTTGTACAAATTAAACCTTACGAATGGATAAGAATTGTAGAGTGTCCAATACGTGGAAATGTTGTGTCAGCATAAACTTACTCTTAAAAGATAAAAGCCGTTTCACACAAGGCAGATATTTGTTAGCATAGCAACAGACCTTCCCCCAGTCAGAATTCAGAGATGTAGGATTTAACAACAGAGATGCATCTTTAGTTCAAGTCGCTGAGTTAAAAGTGGCCGTTTGCTCCGTGACTTTGTGACGCCTGTTGGGTGACATTCCTTCTGCCAGTGGTCTCCCTTTTAAACCGGGAGGAAAGTACAAAAAAAATCCACTCCAGCTGTGCTCGATAATAAGCCTCCTCAGTTGAAGTTGAATTTAAAGTTAAAGGGCCCAGAGCCAAAAGGATTGAAACCCTGGAAACCATGGAAACCTCCCTGGAAGTGGTGGTGATGATGGTGACCCTGCTGGCTCTCCGGGTCCATGGGGTCTTCTCCGTGGTCGAACTTGGTTCTCATATCTGGAAAACAAAATCGACGTGTCAGTACAGTATAGCTTTACGAGGAACTTGGAAAAACTTATTTTAGGAGTTTTATTGCTGCCGAGAAATGACAGCTGCTACAGAAATAATGGTGGTGGTGGCAGGTTACTGATATTTAGCCTAAATATTTAATTATGTAATTTAATTAATGTATGCTGCTAAGTCTGCAAGGTGGCTCAGTGGTTAGCACTGTTGCCTCGCAGCAAGAAGGTCGCGTCTCTCTGGAGTTTGCATGTTCTCCCTGTGCAGCGTGGGTTCTTTCCAGGTTCTCCGGCTTCCTCCCACACAGTCCAAAAACATGTTGAGGTTAACTGGTGATTCTAAATAGTCCGTAAGTGTGAATGTGAGTGTGCTTGGTTGTCTGTCTCTAAGTGTAGCCCTGTGATAGACTGGTGACCTGTCCAGGGTGTCCCCTGCCTTCACCCTAAGTCAGCTGGGATAGACTCCAGCCCCCCATGACCCTAGTGGGGATTAAGCGGTTATAGATAATGGATGGATGGATGCTGCTAAGTTTGGGTATTATAACAAGCTTTCTTCTGTTTGCCTGACTTTAGCAGTTAATGCAAGGATAAGGCAAACAATATGAAGCTCGTCAAAGTAATTGAGGTAGATGTGACACTAGCAGAATTAGAGCTACGTTGCAAAATAAAAGAAAGACATATATATATATAAATGTGTTTGTAAGACTCTTCGGATAAAACCATGTGCTGAAATAAATAAAAACCAGACGGCCAACATAAGACACTCTGCAGGTACTTGGACAAAATAATAAGTAGTTGTTTACAGCACCTCCTCAGCAGCCTGACATTTGCTGTGAGAGTGGCACTAACAACTTTCCGCAGACAAACACACTTCACCTGGATCAGTGAGAACCTCTTTAGCCTGAGCGATGTCTATGAACTTCTTCTCCGCCTTCTTCTTTTCCTCTGGATCCTGGAAGTTGTCCGGGTGCCACTGTTGTGCCAGCTTCCTGTAGGCTTTGATAATCTCCTTTTTCTGGGCAGTTCTGCGACCGTGGGGAGAGCATTATCAGCACATTTTCCCAAGATAAGAACAGCTTCTTTATTTCCCTTATTTCGACATAAGCCGGGCCTAAAAATACCCGTCCAAGTGTCAAAGTTAGCACTCTGGCTCCCGTGTAATAAGCCGTTACTTTCTGTGCCTCTGTCGCCTTAAATTTGTATTCCGTCTTGAATGATTAGTTGTGCTTTTGAAGTTTAAAAAAAATCAAAAGAGATCACTTATGTAATATACAAGTGTAGTAGGGCTTTTTAAAAAATGACGCCTTGATGTTTCAGTGTGTAAAAGCAAAACATAACCTGCTTTCTGATGCAGCAATTCTCCCAGACAATTAAATATCCTGCTGAATTCCCACTAATCTAGTGAAGGGTGCCCACCTCTTTACTCCCAGGATCTTATAATAATCCCTCTTCTGAGACTGCTTGAGAAGTCGCTGAGCTCTTTCCAGGCCTTCTTTGATCTGACGGTCATTCTCGCTGTGTTTTCCAGCAGTCTCGTAGTCCTTAATAGCTGTAAAAAAAAAAATAAGAATACGGGACAGATTGAGTGTTGCTTACTCATTCAAAGCCGCTAATGGAAAGTTAAGTACGGTACACAAAGACACATGTTGAAGGCCTTGTCGTGGCGAGCGTCTACCCTGCCACGGCGTCTGTGCCCTTCTTTGTCACGGGGGTCGTGCGAGGCATCCGAGTTTCCACTTTGACAATTAAACCGAGCAAAAGACGCAAAGAATTCACATGGATCAGCACGCGATAATTGCATTATTTTTCAATCTGCGCCTTAATAGCTTCAATTTAGCCGCTGTGACACCAGCATCGCTATGGGGACAAGTCCGTATCCAGTTTCCTGATTATCCCCCTGCCCTCCGTTTTCAGACGTCTTTACTAATGCAATCCATCATGGAACAATTAAGACGAGTAGTCGCTGAAGTTTGGGGCCGGAGTTTGGATTATTATGCAAATGATTTTGTGAATTCGACTTAAAATAGTCCGATGACTCAATCGGAGGCCTGATTTTCTGCTTTGTTGTCGCTGCTTTTGTTTAAAAAGACCAAAGGCTCCGTTTTACCCGTCACGTCAGAGCAGCAGCCCGACGGCGTTTGATTGATAAATTCACTCTTTGCTGGTCACATCGCTCTGAAACAGCTGCATCAGCGACGCGTGACAGCGGCGGCTCTACAAATTGAAAGAGACTCGTCCAGGAAATTATGATACTGTTTGAACGGTGCAGCGTGGCACGGCCTATGCAGATTTAAACTCATCTACTGGCTGGGAAGTAATTCATTTACATTTGAAGGATCATTCTAGGGCGGAGCGAATCGATCTTCCAGCAGGAACAGACGTGGTTCCCATTTAAAAAAGTTGAAAGGAAGGGTTGCCAGAAATATTGGTATTTTCATGTCATTATCACAAAAATTTACCTATGTGATACAACTTCACTTGTGTCATAATCATGTCTCTCAAGATGGTTTAAATATTATAATTTTTTAGATTTATTATTTAGATATATCACCTTTTGACTTTTATTTTTCTTTCCTAGAACTGTGACCATATTAGCGGCTACAAAGATGACGCCAAACAAATTTTTATTGTATTTTGGTTAGTGATGCGCGATATTACAATTTCTGGCCGATACCGATATTAAGATTTCTGATATCGACGATAACCGATATTATCGATGTCGGTATTCAAAAGAAGTCCATACCAAGTTCGACCACATAGTCTTTTTTATTACGTAACGAAAGTAAAAAATATTTAAACATATTTAACGTTCAAGTCCAGGACCATTTCAGTAAAAACATCTGTGAAATAGCAGCGATATCAAATGTAGAGACGAAGGCGCTAATGTTAGACAATCCTCAGTTTTTCACATCGGCTAAATTTGTTGATCGGACCGATACCGATATATCGGAAAAAAACACTAATATCGGCCGATACCGATGTGGTCACCGATATATCATGCATCCCTAATTTTTGTACAACGACAATAAAGCTTCTTCTTCTTCTTCTTGATGCTTTAGCTTCACTCCTGAAGTAAAACTACTGATTAGGTAGCAGCAGCTCCAGGCTGTTTATTTGCACAGTTGGGTGTTTTCAGGCTCGTTTACCTCGTGAGGTGTGCTGACGTGAACTTCACACCCATGTGTTCTGGCGCTTTAAAAGCCCGCATGAGGTCTGGCATTCCCACCTGCCGATGTGTTCATGCCAACATGCTCTGCGACTTCAGAGCTGATGGCGTCTCGATGAGGAACGCTGCTACTTTTAAGCCCGACCTGTCTGGACTGACGTCTGTTGTGGGTTTAATTGGATATTTGTGTTCTCTTACTTCTTCAATATAGCACCTTAGGGTCTTGTTTTGTCATCTAAAATAAAGGTTGTTTTTTTTTTTTGGGTGATACCCCGTAGATCAGAACATTAGATGAAGTTGCGGCTGTTTGCCAATTATATGAAATGAGCGAAAATTAGCATAAAGCTTTGTTCTGATTCTGGCTCATCTGCGAGGCTGCTAGACAGGGGGGGCCCCGGGATCCGCTCTGAACTTGGTAGAACAGCCTTCTCCTGCTTTGCGCCCCGTTTCCAGAGAAACCTTCAGAACATGCTACAGCTTAATGATTATGTCTCCCTGGAAGAGTTCAAAGCTCTTATCAAAAGACGTGTAACTGAAGAGTGCAGTTCCGATTGCTACGCTGGATCCTGTTTTATGTATCTTTAGTGCCCCGGTTGCTTTAATGTGCTTTACTCCTGTTGCACGTCTGTTGTTGTCATACTCCATTTCATGAATGTTTGTGACTTTGTAATTGTGTCGGGGCCAGGGCTACCTCAAAGAAACAAACAGATTTTAATTTTAAGGGACTTCCTGTTGAAATAGAGGTTAAACACAGAAAGAGATAGAACCTGGTTTTCCTTTTTACATCAAAACATTACTGTCATAAGTGGATGTGAATAAGCAGAAACACATTTCACCTTGTGTCTGATAACTTTGTAAATCGATGCAGCATAAAATTCCTCTGCACCAACAAAAGTGCCTGTTTCAGGTGCTGCTCAGCTCATCTGGAAGGAGGCGTGTTGACAATCTATCAGCACCACATGTTGCACTTTTTACCACGATCGATGAGATGTTGCTCCTATAATTAGGTGAGGACATAATCGTCTTTGAGATCTACAAACTGCTTTAATTGGTGTTTTGCTTCTCTTTTATTACACCATCAGAAATACTACATTGCACATCAGAACACGTTTTGATTTTCTTTGCTCAAGTTGTTACAGCCTAGGGGTGCCCGACACCTCCGTTTAATGCCATCCCTCCTCCTCATTCCTGTCCTCATTGTCATAAGTTTATAGATTTCGGCGACAACACCAACAGGACGGACAGACTGAGTCTCGCAGCGTTTTCATCAACAGCAGCTGTACTGTACGCCGCGACAGCTTTCCTCTTCAGCTGACTGCCTGCACAACCATCTGGAAGCGCCAGGTACGAGGGTAGGAAGGGTTTTTTTTTTTTATTTGCAGTCTCTAATTTGAATGAAACATCAGATCCAACGTAGCTAGCTCAGTTCAGGCTACTACTGCTGAAAAACAAATCACAGAACATGTCTACTCCTGCGCGCTGCTCATTTATGAGTTCGTTTTTACAATGCAGATAAATAGCTGTGCTGGAGCCGGACACGCCTGCGGTTTCAGAGACACTCCTTGTTAACGCGGTATTAAGTATCCGCTAATATCGCCACTAATTATGCACTCCTTTTATCTCTTAAAGCCACTATGTCTAGAAATTATACATTCTCAACTTGCTGATAGGTTTCCTTCTTGGGACAACTTTGGCCCGTTCCTCTGCATGATGCGTCTTCAAACATCCTTTTGATCATACATTTAAAATTCATGGGACTTATGGGATTCAGAAGACGTTTCTGACCCTTTTATAATACGATACTATACATCTTATACATTTGGGCTGCAGGGTGGCTCGGTGGTTAGCACTCGCAGCTAGAAGGTCGCCGGTTCACGTCCCGGTGAGGACACCCGGGATCGTTCTGCGTGGAGTTTGCATGTGCAGCATGCAGCATGGATTCTCTCCGGGTTCTCCGGCTTCCTCCAAAAACATCCATTTTCTATACACCGCTTAATCCTCACTAGGGTCGCGGGGGGGCTGGAGCCTATCCCAGCCGACTTAGGGCGAAGGCAGGGGACACCCTGGACAGGTCACCAGTCTATCACAGGGCCACACCCAGAGACAGACAACCAAGCAAACTCACATTCAAACCTACGGAAATTAACCTCAACATGTTTTTGGACTGTGTGGGAGGAAGCCGGAGAACCCGGAGAGAACCCACGCTGCACGGGGAGAACATGCAAACTCCACGCAGAAAGATTCCGGTGCCCCCACCACAACATGAACCGGTGACCTTCTTGCTGTGAGGCAACAGTGCTACCAACTGCGCCACCCTGCAGCCCCCTCCAAAAACATGTTGAGGTTAATTGGTGATTCTAAATTGTCTGTAGGTGTGAATGTGAGTGTGCTTGGTTGTCTGTCTCTAAGTGTAGCCCTGTGATAGACTGGCGACCTGTCCAGGACTTGCGCCCTAAGTCAGCTGGAATAGGCTCCAGCCCCCTGAGACCCTACTGACGATTAAGCGGTGTATAGATAATGGATGGATCTTACACATTTTTCTCATACATTGTTGTTTTCTAGAATATCCTTAATAATGATTACTGAATGTACAAACGTTTTAAACATCCACGGTTCGGGTGTTGCATTGCTAATCTGTAATCTGTCTCATCTCTTTTTTTTTTTCTTTCCAACTTAACTGGCAGATAAAAACTAAATGTAGGCAGGGCTTTTGACAAAAATATCCATTGGTTGTTTGCAGGGTGGCAAGAGAACATCAGGTGACAGGTAAAATGACAAGTGGGAGACAGACTATTCCTGGGGATTTCACCATCTGCCATCATTTCTGCAATTTGACAACAGGCAGGGGAGACTCTTGTTTCAACCTCACCCCCCTCTGCCAGCAAAGTCTTTAAGGAGATAGTAACTGCTGAGAGCATATGTAAGCACACTGAAGCTTTGTGTTAGGAAAAAAAACAAGAAATTCTGCGCTCAGGCTGCAGCGGCGGGCAGGTCTAGATCTCACGGGCGGTATTTACTTCTACTGATTCTAATTATACTACGAAGACTTGATGACTGTCTTTTTCATGCTTAAAATGTGGTGTTTTAACCGACGTCGGTGTGAAACAGCTTATTTAAATTCATCAACGTGGGGGATTTAGTGATGAACACAAAGATTGTGTTAAATGAGGCGGAGTTTAAATGGATGTTAGCGCCTCTGTTTCTGACAAAGCATTTTTGAACGTTTAAATTAAACCACATTATTTTTTTCGCGGAGTGTAACAGACACCGAGATGATTAGATTTGAAGGAGGAGGCTTAAATGAGGTTTCACTGACACTTGATAACTTTATTTCACTGTGTGTTCTGTGTAGTGTTACAAGGACCCCTTGTGTCACAGTGCTGCCATGACACCACTTGCAGGAGTATTGGCTTTACAGTGGAGCAGAGTTCAGGTGGTCCCACTTTATTAGGAATGCCTAGAAAATGTAATGCGATCCAATACAACGGAGGAGCCATAAATTCTGGCTTTACTGACGCTGATGTTCAGTTTTGACTTAGATTGTCGGAGGAGCATTCATTTATTTATTTGACGTTTTGTGAGATTAATGGGGTGTCTGTGAAGATTCTCAGTCATCCAGGTCGTGGTTATTCTCGTAGATTAATGGTAGAGATCGTACAGATTTTGACCAGGGATGGTTTGAGAGAGGGGTGAGAGAAGCCATCTATGTCAAACTGGAAACATCATCCCTCAACAGAGGTGGAGGTCTGAGGCATCACCTCTCACCTGAAACCACATTCACACCTAGCCACAAATGACCCTAACGAAGCCCACTGTGGCAGGGGGAGCACTAATGAATCACATAACGAGGGGGAGGAGCAACAAACCCCCAATTAAAACCGAAACTCAGGTGTTAATGGCTCCTTAAGGTTATAAGAACTCCCAACAAGTCAGTCAGAACTGATGAAGCCTCTTGGATGAGAGGTGAAACTCAAGCAAGTCCAGTTGCTACGATTAATCCATCAGAACTACAATGGGGTGTGTCAAATGTCTTTACCAGCTCCATTTCTACACATGAACCCTCAGTACAAGGCGTACTATATTGTGACTATATCTGACAGGCTTACCTTCCTCATACTGCTCCTCCTGGACGTAGGCCTCAGCTCTGTTCTTCAGTACGTTCACGTTCTCTGGGTCCGACTGGAGGACTTCGCTGCACACTTGGACAGCTCGGCTAGCCTGCTGGCCCTGGTGATAACACCGAAGGAAACACGACGGTCGGTCACGTTTTTTAATAAAAGCACAGAGCGAGTTAATACGTCCCGCGGCTGCAGTAAAAGGTCTTACCTGTGCCAGCGCGTGGCAGATCCGTTCCTTGGCGAGGAGCGTGAAATGATGCACGTTGGGCTCAGTCTTCATCACCGCCTCATATTTGCTCACTGCGTCTTCGTATCTAAAAAAGAAGCAGGAGGCACGGAGGTGTTTGAACGACATCGTGGCGCGGTGTCGCGCTGGCAAAACACGGATCACTGCATCCACAAACATCGCGGCACTCTGTTGTTTTTCTCTGTTTATTCTTGTCAGTATCATATCGTGCGTGTGTCAAACATGACGTGACATCCATTCACATTAAGACGAGAGTGACGTGCGTGCTTGAGGATAAGAAAGCAGTCGTTCTACTACTAATGCAACTCCTGGGATTCAGACAGGATATTATTTTGTATTCATGAGGACGTACAACTGCTTGGAAGCACACACACACACGTTTGTGCTTTACATCTTCGTAAAGACACTGAGATGCATTGGTGTTTTAAAAAAGTGCATCACCTCAGAATTTTACATTCCTAACCCCTTTTTCATGACTGTATGTTACATTAATGACCATCCATCCATTATCTGTACACCGTTTAATCCTCATTAGGGTCTCGGGGGGCTGGAGCCTATCCCAGTCGACTTAGGGAAAACGCCTACGGACAATTTAGAATCACCAATTAACCTCCTTGGCCTTGTGGGAGGAAGCCAGAGAACCTGGAGAGGTTGCACGGGGAGAACATGAAAGATCCCGGGTGTCCTCACCGGGACGCGAACCGGCGACCTTCTTGCTGCGAGGCGACGGTGCTAAACACCGAGCCACCTTGCAGCCCCATTAATGACCAGCGTCACAAAATATTACAAAATAAGCATTTGCAACCTTTATGCTTTGTAAACAAAACATTTATGGCTGAAATGTTATCAGAAGGCCTCAGGTTGTTTCATTTGATCGTTCTAAATGTCAAACAAAATGAGAAGACCAACATGTGCCATACTGATACAAGCTGGAGATGACTGCAACTCTTTATAGCTTCTAAAGTGATGCAATATTACATTATTATTGCCATGTGTAAATCTCGTCTGATGCAATTTATAAGAAATATTGCCATATGATGTAAGTGGAAGATGCACTTTCTTTGAACACCAGTGTTACGCCGTCCCCCGCCCCTTACCCGAACCATCACAACTAAATCCCCGACCTTAACCATAACACCAAATGGTAACCCTCGTTTAACTGGGTGAGGACTAGCAGGAAAAAAGTCCTCGTTTATCCAACACGCCTAACATCTAAAACTCAAACTGATCCTCGGAAAGACACACACCTCTGCTCTTGGATGAGTTCTTCTGCGGACTGGATCTGCTTGTTGAGCTTCTTGACCTGTTTGTAATGGCTGAAGCACTGCTTGTGATCGGGATCCAGCTTCAGACACTCCCGCACCTCGCTGCACACCATAGAAGAAGAGGAAGACGGTAAGCGTGACACGGCACTTTTTTTTTTAAAAGTGATACCTGATGTTTGTGCTTTAATTCCAACAGGCGGCGTGGGCGAACACGACAAGAACACCTCAAAAACACAGAGCGGACTTGCAGTGAAAACACATTAGGTGAAGTACAAGCTGGTGATTTCAACCATGAGTCATTTTTTCAAGCTATAATTTGTATTGTTGTAAACAAATATCCAGTTATGTGTTGCGTGAGTGAGTGTTTTACTGGCTGCAATATGTTGAGCTGTGTCCAGTGTGAGCGAGTGGTTCTGTAGTCATAATTAGAAAGTTTGCAACACAGGCGAGCAATAATAAGTTGAATAGGAATTTAAATTGTCAGCTAGTGAGGATCGGGAAATGTCGTTTTAACAGGTGCTAATTCAAGGCTACAAAAAAACTTAGTGATACAAAAGGGAAGGAAACATTTTTTAATATAGCAGGTGAAAAATATCTTAGTCAGGACCTTCACCAAAACTGAAGGACTTTACTACATTGTTTATCACCTCAAAAATAATTTTAAAAGTCTTAATTCTCACTGGGTTCACAAGGAGGGGCATGAACTGGGGATCTTCTTGGTAACCACAGAGCCACCTGCAGCCCTGATTTTTAATCAGTTTCACAAAAAGCAACCTTTATGAGCTCTTTACCACATGACTATTGCATTTTGTTCTGGATTATATTTAGTTTTTTGTGCCTTCCTATGAGCAACTCCCAGTATGACACACTTTTACTCTAAATTTGTGAAGTCAAATTACATTAATAGATAGGATGTAATCTATTAGAGATGTGATTCTGCTTTTTTTTCTTATTCTGGGAGAAGCCACTTAGTATTTAGTAGGGACAAACTCTTTTATCCTGGTACTGGTCACAATCTGACACCAAAATGGGAGCATCCTCATAGAAAGAATTCTGCAAGTAGATCTTACTTGAGGGACATCTCATGGTCTCCAAGCTCGTAGTAGATGGTGCTGAGCTTGTAGAAGGCCTGGGTGTTGTCACTCTTTAACTTGGATGCAGCTTTGAGGTCGCTGATGGCCTTCCCCATCTCCCCCATTTGAATAAAACACTCGGCTCGCATCTCACGAGAGGTCACATCCCAAACGCAAATCTGTAACAGGTGGATAATATCTCTTAAAAACCGCAGTTTCCGTACAACCGCTCTATACACTCTGCAGTGATGATAACGTGGACAAGGTCATACTTGCAGGCGACTTGGGTAATACTGACAAGGTATGTCTCTTACCTCGATGATAGTGTCAAGCTGGGCAGCAGCTGTCATATAATCCTTGCTGTTGAAGCTGCTGCGTGACTGAGCCACCAGGCGCTGAATTTCATCCGACTTTGTCAGCTGACTCTGGGCCTCCTTCTCTTCTTTGTCACTGGGGTTGGACTTCAGCTGGAAGATTTCAAGGACAGGTTTTACATCAAGCACTCAAAGTCATGATTAAAGAAGGCTACCTGGAGAAAAGCTAGAGGAAAAATAACAAGGTTGAAGGCAGGACAGAACATGGAATGTGAAAAGTAGATAGCAGGCCAGAAACTCAGTGAGCTTTAAAAAAAAAAATTAATTCAATCTGTATTCCAATATGAGCTCTTCTATTTCTGAAGAGCTTTCTGTGCCAACTTCTGCCTCCTGAAAGGAGTACCTATCACAGCAGTGCTTGCCATTCCCTAAACCTATTACATTATAATCATCCTCATCACAGAGGTCATCATACTCACAAGAGCAATCTCACCTAATGACACACCGCTTACAAATAGACCTGGCTGGGGTGGAAGTGTTTCCTGCTAGCTCAGCTCAGCGAGGAGCGTAATGCATAAATGTCATGCATTACGCTAGGTCAATGTTGTGGACTGCTGAAGCAGCAGGACAGCAGACAACCCTGGTCAGATCCCATGTTGTCCAAGTAAAAACTGCAGATGCCCAGATGTCTACTGACCTCGAGAGGAAAAGCAGCTCCTTGAAGGCATCTCAACTGATCTAAAGACTGTCTACGCCTTAGACGGTCCTTGAAAGCGAGTGTTTAACTAGCATTTAAAAGCACTGATAAAACAGTTTAGCAGTCTGTAACACATTCTGCTCTTCCAGATTAACCACCTGGGGTTTTAAATTGCAGCCTGCAAAACAGAAACACGGGACTAATCACAGAGCTGCAACCTAGACGGAATCAAGTCAAAAAAAATTATCTGTGTGTTGCATTAAATGAAATGTAAAGGCAAAGGAACTCATGACCAGAACAGGCCTATGAGCTGCAGGGCAGACTCATGCCTTTAGACAATGTGACAGTGTGACATGTGCCCTGAGATGGAAGAGTCATTTGTAGATACAACACAGGCATCTTTTTCTTCTGGGAGTGAGACTACAGAGTAAAATGTTAATTCTCATGGAATATTCATTGGTGAGCTCCAGTGTGAACCCTTATGAAGCACCTAAAAATAATGCTCGAAGGCTCCAGTGAGCCTTTCCTTATCTACATCTTGTAAGCTGGTTTATGGATGCATGGTTTCCTGTTCTCTAAGGTCTTATGGAGCTTTGTGTTGTGTTAAAGCCATTTGTCCTGTTAATTACAAGGCCTCTCTTTAGATTTCTTCACTTTTTGGAAAAATAATATAAAGTTTCATTTCAATATCTCCCTAGTTGCATTCACACTGATGCCTTTCTCACTGTGATGATTAAATAAATCCAATGGGCACTACATGGACAACCATAAATATCCTACACAACAACTTAGCTTCATGCCTTATGCTTTAATTTAGTTTTACGATAACACCGGGCTACAGATGAACACTGACACCTCCTGGCGAACTCTGCGTCTCTCACACGAGTCAGCTCCTACTCAGTCTTGTTGCTGTAGTTTATTTTAACTGGTTATTACTTACCACCTTCTTGAAGTCACTCTCTGCTTCATCCAGCTTCCCCTGCTTCAGAAGAAGATTTCCTCTCTGAAGCCGTGCCTGTTTGAAAGAGACAGCGCGAGTGAAGCATCGGTTTTGCATGACTGCAAATATGAACTTATCAACGCAGCTGACAGAACGGACCGTTTTCCCAGCACAGATATGCCTGCAGCTGAGGTGAACGAAAACAGCAGGTACATCCAGTTTGTTGTGTAGATGCACTACTCACACAATTCAGTGTAAGCTACAGATTAAGTCTGCAGTAGGACGTGCCGCAATAAATCATTTTAAACCAAATGTAAAAACAGGAACTCACAGATGTGAAGTCTGGTTTGAGTTCAATGACTCTGCTTAAATCAGGCAGCGCAGACTTTGACTTCCCCATTGCCAGAAACACTGTGGCTCTCCTGTAGTACGCCATGTAGTTCTTGGGATCTCCATCTGACAGAATGACAAGCATGCAAAGACGTCATCTTTTACTTCCCTGTGTGAAAACCCAGGTAAACACTTGGTTTGGTTTGTGTTACTCACCCACAGCAGCATGGAAATGAGAAAGTGCATCAGCTAGCTGTCCAGCAGCAAGGAGCTTCTTCCCCATTTCCATGTGATTATCCACACTCCCATCCTTACCACATTTCACTCCTGAAAAACAAACACAATACTGACATATTCCAGCTCCATAATGAATATTACTGATAAAGTTATTACAGCTAGCTAAACAGGAGGAGGCAGCAGATAAGTCACATCAGAAACGTCAACAGAGACGAGTGTGACATTTAGCTAACGTACGTCCTAAGTTAACTTTAGGTTAGTTTACACGAAAGACACTAACCAGCTAACATAACTAAAGAAGCAGTTAACTTTTTATTACACGTAGGCTCCAACAAACACATTAAGTTAGCTTGGATAACAAGTTAAACCAGCAAAAGTTTGCCTCGATGATTGATTAGCTAGCTTAGCCGCCACTGTTAGCGAGTTAACAAGCTAACGTTGTTGTCAATGACACGAGCGACACGATGTCAGTTCAGCCAGAACAGGTCGTCTGAACTGTGATCAAAGTTCAACTTAATGGCAACGTTGAGTAGCTAGTTAGCAGCTCTCATTAGCTTAACCAAGAGCCAGTCAGCCTCTTACCTTCATATCTCATGTCAATCAAAACAAGAACATATGGGATGTAAGTCAGGACTTTGTGAGCGACATGGTCAATGGACACCATGGTTGAATTTGGTTCTCACAGGTCCTCTCTCGTTGTGTCCCACGGACGCCAGCTGAGGTTGCTTTAACTACTGTTTCGCTTATTTCTCCACAGTCCCATGTGTCGGCTGCTGCTCTGCATTGCTGGTCCACCTCCGAGCCACAGCGGAGCAACAGAGCCAACCGACCGGTCGTGGGTGCCTGTGATTGGCTGGTTCTTTTGGGGGAGCCCCGCCCACATGCGCTGGCTCAACGGAGAGCAGCCACGGCAGCAGAACGGGCCGCGTGTGCGCGCAGGTGCGTGTGCGCGCACTTGTAATACTTATCTTGTGGGGGCAAAATATAATGTCACCTCACCTTATGGGGGCAAAGTGGAACATTTGCACTGTGTAAATCATTAATTTCTACCGTAATATTTCCTTTGAATCCCTCAACAATTTCCCTGAGGTTTACACAGAAGGGATCAATAAAGTTTTATTCTATTCTATTGTATTCTTAAGCAATAGGCCATTGAAAATAAAATACAAAATCCACCAGAAACCCCCCAAAAATTATCAAGTCAAGTTTATTTATATAGCAGGTTTAAAAACAACATAGCTGAGTATCGAGCTGCACATGTTATCAGTATGGCAGCAAGAAACTTCTAAAATAAAGTAAAGCTAAACTACCGAAGTCTTATGACCATTGAGAACAACCAACATGAATTGAAAACATGTGTGTCTTGAGATTTTTCTTAAAAATGTAAATAACATTTAATTGAAAGAAGAAGGCCATTCCAAAACTCAATCTCCCTCACTCACCAGTCTCAGTCATGGAACATTTTAAAGCAGCTGGTGTGAGGATCTATGAGGCCTAAACTGTAAAAAAGTAATTCAAAAGACCTATTCTCACCACTAAATATGATCGTTAGAAGAGCTGAGAGGGTCATCAGAGTTTCCCTCACCTCTGTCCAAGAACTTTTCCAGATCCGCTGCAGGATCAGGACACTGAACATTGTCCGGGACTCCTCACACCTTCTCCATGAACTGTTTGAACTGCTACCATCAGGCAAACATTTCCGGAGCATTAAAGGAAGAATCTCCACGATGATCAACAACTTCATTCCACAAGCTGTCAGAATGCACGCAAACACGTGTTTATTTAAATTACTTTAAGTTATTGGATCCTGAAGAAATGCTCTTTCATCTTGCCTGTACGACTGTGTACGTACAGCAAAATGACAATAAACTGGATTTGATTTGAAATAAAGGGATAGTTGCAAGATAACTAGTTAAACGTTTACAACATATATAAAATTTTTGTATTTCATGAGCTGACATGAGAGTTGCTTTGTAAAAGTTTTTATAAAATGCACGTGTTAATAACAGTAGAACCTCAATTTTTTTGCTGTATTCTTTGAGTGAGTCTCTATTGTTTAGTTTAGTTTAGTTTTTCTTGTAATATTTGAAGATTTCATCAAAACAAATGAAGGTCTGTAGTCAAATGTGAATCTATCTTTCTGGAAAATCTGGAGGACATTTTTCCTTTTTTTTTAAATTTCACAATAGCTTGTCCATTCTATCTGAATCAATACACAAACCGTAACTTTGAGCCAGCCTTTAAACATATTACTGTAATCTAGACATGCAAAGCTTGCATATTAAGTCAGTATGAATCCTGGCATTATTAGCTCTGCTTTCATGTATTCACATTTGAAAGCATACTTTTGTGAATAGTTTAATAATGTTTGCCTCATGTCAGAATAAGAGAACATTCAGGAAAAATAGTAGTGTGGCAATCAAACATAATTCACGGATACAACAACAACAACAACACATTTTAATGAGAAATTCCTGTTTTGTGCTGTTATAAATAATCTTTCACTTTATTTTTATTATCTTGCCATCATGCATGCATTATATGTTTTAATTTCTAGTCAGCAAAGGAGAGATTGCATGTGAGAAGTTTACAAGACCTTGATGTAAATAATGCATCTTGATTAAAGTGTACCTGGAAACAAACAAACTGGCTTTTATTTAGAAGAAAAGAGGTATTTCACAAAGGGTATTCTAACACATCACAGTTGGGCATTCAAGCAACGGTGAGAAATTCTTTGAAGTTGTCAAAATTTAAAAAACTAAATGGCTAAATTCCCTTTTGCTTTCATGGTTTGGGATCCTAGTGGTGATTTTGATATTGTTATCATAAAGGTTAGTAACAGCTGCAACGACAAGTCAAAATGCAAAGACAAACATTAAAACTCAAACATGAACTTAAAATGACATTACTATAAAAAAATAAAGCCACCCAATATTTTCTGTAGAAGACAAAAACACAGGAAGCACTTCTTTTCCAGATAAGTCACACATATGCATTGGTAGCTGTCGACCCGGTTGTGTCAGTGATGGCCGAGATGCTGCTGGCTCTGCTGTCACTGG